>NC_080089.1:89258435-89533435 GCF_950005125.1 Chionomys nivalis
TCATGCTCTCCTCTCCAGAGCAGATGCGATGAAGCTCTGACCCAGGATGGACATAGGCTAGAATCTTCCCAGTAAGCGCACGTTCGGGTGCTACACACATGAACAGAAATGGGCCAAGCAGTGTTTAAAAGAATACAGTTTGTGTGTTGTTATTTCTGGTGTAAAGCTAGCTGTACAGGAGACGGGCAGGACGAAAAGCAGACCCGCCACTCCTACAAGAGATGGCGCCCAGACATGGGGCACTGAATCTACAGAAAGCCTGAGAAAGCTTGGGAAAGAATAGAGTAAAGCATGTTTTCTTGGTAGCAACAATTTCTCGGGTCTGCTCTGCTTGCTAGAGGCAAGCAAGTACTCTCATCTAAGAGAGGCTTCCTGACTCAGCTTCAGCTGTGAAACCTTGCAGCTCATTTAAGAGGTCCTGCCACAAAACACTTAAAATGGTGTTGATGAAAAGTTGAAGGCATGCTTTTCGGTTTTCAGCCATAGCAGGAAAAAAGTTGTGCTGTTTTAAAATGCTGGCTTTGTGGGCCGTCCTGCCAGGGCAAACTCTGACTCTTTGAGGCAGGAGGTCAGCTACAGAGAGAGCATTTGAGTGTTGTAGCTTGTTTGCTGGCAAGGACCTTGAAACACCACAGAGTTGTGGTGATAAACATGGCTACAGCCGGTACCTCTGCCACGAGGCTGGAAAGCTAAGGAATGGGCTGGATCTAGCTGGCAAAGCCACGGCTTTAATCCTACCCATATTGCTCAGTAATTTAAAGGCTCGTGTGGTCAGAAAAAGAGAGAGATACAGTAAAGAGAGATTCAAAGACAAAGAAAACCTTTAAATGATTTACAGTATACTTAAAAATATATGCAGACTAAATGTTAAAGTTCTTAAAAGTAAAAAAAAAAAGGAAGAAAGAAAATAGTTGGGTGTGGTAGTACACACCTTTAATCCCAACACTTGGGAGGCAGAGGGAGATTGACCTCTGTGACTTCAAGGTGTGGTACACAGGCCTTTAATCCCAGTGACTGGAAGGCAGAGACAGAAGGATCTCTGAGAGTTCAAGGACAGTCTGGTCTACAGAGTTATTCCAGGATGATATACAGAGAATATAAAATAAAAGTAAAAATAAATGAAATAGAGGTTAAAATAAAGCCGCACAAAGATGGAAAATACAATGAGAATCTTGATACTATATGCTATTATGCTCTGTTTGAATTGTTTGAATGCTGAGGAAGGAGCAACAGATGCTAAAAGATATTTGTTTATAAATGCTGCTGAACTAATCCAAGATAGATATTTTCAAAACCTTGACTTCAGAATTTGGATCTAAGGATACAATACTTTGGAAAAGAGTTTCTTCTTTTGTTTTCACAGAGGATGGGACACTGTGGATTGCTTTTATCCCAATATAGTATGATGGACCACGTCCTCCTGAAGGACACCTTCAAAAAATTACTTTGCTCAACTGCCGACTGAGAGTAACTTAGCACACAGTAACCTGTACCATGAAAGACCTGATTAACAGCGCCCCCATTCAGCAGGAAGCAGTTTGGAGAGAAAAAACTGTTCCCATGTTCCCAAATATTGTTTATAAATGTTCTTTCACATTTAAAGAGGGAGATGATATAGATGTGAATAATTTGCATTGATATGAATCTTGGTTTACTGATATTAATTTAAGGTCAATTTTATTATATGTATATGTATTTCTGATATTGATTAAGGTATTGTGATTGTGTAGTTCACTTAAAAATGTAATGTATATAGGTTGTTAATGGATAATTATCAATAATAGTCAAACTTGTAGTCATGTTAGTTAGATTTTCTAGATGTACATAGATATATTTTAAATAGACGTTCTTCATATCTTTCAAAGACTATGGAATATGCTATTTAATGTTTTAATAACTTAGGGTTTTTCATGACAATGAGACATGTCTGCTCCTGGCAGCACCAATCTACTTCAAGAAGAAAGAAGATGGGCATCGAAGAGGCACCTTATGGAGTTTGATAGCCATTTGAGCAAGAAACTGCTCTTGCCTGGACTGTTGCATAAACTGGACACAAAGAACCCGCAGAGAGAGAACTGCTGAACTTGCCTAAGGTGAGATGATCTTTCGGGGTTCCTGATTCATGAAAGAGTCTGCGAGACATTCTACAGGACACAGCAGATAATGACTGAACTGCCTTTGAAATTTCCTGCTTCATTGAAATGCCTGCTGGAAACTATGGGCCTGTAGGCTGAAGATGGATGCCCCAACGGTACAGAGGAACTTTGGGTGACTGACCAGGCAGCGAGATGTCTCTGTGATTTCTAGAGTTTTGTAAGTTGCTTACATCTCATTTACTTAGGTAATATTATATCCTTCTGGAGTCTTTGATGGAGTTGAAGAATAGATAGATAGTTATGGCTGTTTTCCTTAATTATGATAAAGATAAAAAAGATGTAAATATTGTAATTTTTACTTAATAACTGTTTTGTTATATGTAATTTTGCTATGTTATAGTTAAAGCCTTCCTTTTTTCTTGTTTAAACAGAAAAAGGGGAAATGATGGAGGAAGGTCATTGGTTAAAAAATAAAGAAACTGCTTGGCTCTCTTAGGTTAGAACATAGGTGGGTGGAGTAAACAGAACAGAATGCTTGGAGGAAGAGGAAGTGAGCTCAGACGCCATGCTCCCCTCTCCCGGGCAGATGCAGGGCAGCTCCTCTGAGAGACAACCCCATGCTTTCCTCTCCAGAGCAGATGCGATGAAGCTCTGACCCAGGATGGACATAGGCTAGAATCTTCCCAGTAAGCGCACGTTTGGGTGCTACACACATGAACAGAAATGGGCCAAGCAGTGTTTAAAAGAATACAGTTTGTGTGTTATTATTTCTGGTGTAAAGCTAGCTGTACAGGAGCCAGGCAGGACGAAAAGCAGACCCGCCACTCCTACTACAGCTCAGTGATACCCATGGTCATCAAGTCACTCATAGGCCAATGAAGTTGTGGACCATAGAGGCCTGGCTACTGTTCAAGCTAGTAGCAGACCTTGGCATCATCTACATGTTACAGGTTTTGCAAGTATGCAGAATGTAGGATTTATAGGTTCATGGCTGCTTCCACACACACTTCAAAGAAAAGCCAAGAAGACCAAGAATTATAATGTAGACTATTCTACAGGTTCATGCATGAAGCTATGAAGGTAAGGAATATGATATATGGGAGCTATCCAGGATGATGAAGACTTCAAAACATGAAACAACTACATAGAAGAGCTCAAAGAAGAAAAAGCAAAGGTGTGCGACTTGTAGACCGCAAGGCATTAGAGTGAGTATCTCAAAGTCTACGGAGGCACATCATGCAACATGTGTCATAGATAGGCCATGTAGCTACAAGAATCAACATTTGTTGTGGTTTTGTTCTTGGTTTTAGTCTTACTCTCCATTAAGTTTCCCTACTTCCCCCTTTTGGAATGGGAATGTTCACTTTAGCCCCTTTATCTTAGAAATATAACTTCCTTTTTAAAAAGACTTTAGAAGTCTGTCTGTCTTTTGCCTCAAAAGAAACATTGGAGTTTTACTTTTAAATAATCCTAGTGCTGCAGTGTAAAAACCTTTTAGATACTTGGAAATAAAGTTAATAAATTGTGAATTATGAGATGAACATGAGCCTTTGTATGTAGGGCAGAATATTATCACTGCAATATTAAATGTCTCCTGTAAGCTCACGACCAAATGGTTTTGGTGCAAGTTGGTGGTGCCATCTCATAAGGCATGAGAAACATTAGCACGTGCACCTTTGTTAAGTTACTAGGGATGTACTCTTAAAAAGACATTTTGTGGTCTGGACCCCTTCCAAGCAATCTCTGCTTCCTGAGTATGGACATTTGCTCTACTCAAATTTCAACCATGATATTCTGCCTTAACACAACTCACACTGACCACTCAGTGAAACAACTAAAATGAAACAAGACATTAACCTTTAGTGTTTTGTCTAGTGTTTGGAATGAGAAGCTCATTTAGGGGGTAGTCAGTCATACACATGATTGGAATGCCTTAATTCAAAAAGAAAAAAAAACCTTTTTGCACAAAATTAGCATTTATATAAAGCAAAACACACTGAGCTAATTTTTTTTTTCCATTTTGAATAAGCAAATGAATGAAGCTTAATAAGGATCCTCATGTATAAGAACTATAAATAACACATTTCTATGATAATACATATTTTGTTCAAGATTAATTTAAATGTCAACAAATTTGTGCATATACAAATAAATTGACAGAGATTTAACATAATAACTTGGAAGACATCAGAAGAAATTTACTAGGTTCATTAACTTAGGGAATTAAATTTCGGAAATCTGTATTTCTTAGTAATAGGTTCTAGGAGTAATATTTAGCAGCCTATCTAATGTGTGCTTCTTATCAAGCAAATTGACATTAGAGATCAGAATAAGCAAATAATATGGGTAGGGATTTTTGTTTGCTTGTTCCTGTTGCTTTCAGTTTTTGGATTTTTGCAGAATCACCAAATGTTTACAGTCTAATATTTTGGGAAAAAAATATTGCCCTACAGAACATGAGCACTGTGTTCCTTCAGTCTCATAGAGATGCAGACACTTACCCAGTTATACTATTCCTATTTTTTTTTTTTTACTATTCCTATTTTTGATTCAATTGCTGTGTCTGGATTTGTTGGATTGCTGCCAGATTGCACTACTTATCACAAAGGTATAAATATTTATATACTATCAGTTTCTCATATAATAACACGCAAAATTCTTTGGGCATTTTCCTTTAGCTGCCTAGCTTGTGACAGAGGCAATAAATGTAGAGGAAATTATTCAGTGTTATATTTTCTCAGAGGAGCTTGGTGTATAGTAAAATAACTGAAACATGATGAAGTTATGGGCAAGTCAAAGTCCTAGTTAAGACATAAAAATGGGTGGTAATGGAGTTGCAAGGATCCAAATTCGTTGTACTGCCTGGAGAGCACCAATGTGGAGAGTAGCAGTCCTCCAGCTATCATTTCCTCGGAGGAAGTTGTTGACCAGACTGAGCAATGAAGTCTGGAGTGGTGTCTGGATGTTTGTAAGAATTCCTTGTTCTGCTTTTGCCCTGATTTTACCTTCATGCTGACTTTCTCTTCCCTTGGATAGTCATTAATATTTTGTGAAAGAGCTAGTCTGCACTGCCTACTAAGCCTTGCTTTTCATTAATTATTACTAAGTCAATATATTTCCAACAATAAGCCCTGTGAAGAAAACGTCAATTTTCAAGTTCTAAGGATCTGGCTAATTGGACATTGTAATGTGATGCTGGTAAGTGTAGCTTTATCTCAGTGCATTGAGCAGAATGCTTAGGTATGCTTGTTTTCATAAATTTCCTTCATCCAAGAGCCAAGATTTTGTGTTTTCAGAGAGAATTATAATTGTTTTCCATCATTCACTATGTAGATAAAAGTCAACAGTCTAGGAAATGAATCACATATGAAGTGAAATAGAATGACAGAATTTTTAGAATGTAACATTTTCTGTTAAACAGCAAGTCTACTTTAAAAAAAAATAATCATCATTTTACAAATTACCTTTTTTGACATGTCATAAAACATTGCCAGAATTTGGAAGCAAATAAATAATGAAGTCTGGAAAAGAATGCTCATTTTCAGAAGAAATACAGCCTATGATTGGTCAACCCAAACTTTTGCTTGAATTTTAGAACTGTGTTCAAAATTTCAGTAAGACTGTCCATTTCCAGTCATTGGTAGCTACAGAACAACCTGTGGGGTCAGGTATAGGTGTGGTTATTGTGTTCTCCATACACCATATCCTCATATCTATCTACTGGGAATCTGAGACAGTAAAATTCAGGATATTTAAAGTATTTACTAAGTCAATACTCATCATCTCTAGACCTGGCAGTTACTATAATATTTTATAATATAATTAATACCTAACTTTAGTATATGTATGTGTGTGTGTGTGTGTGTGTGTGTGTGTGTGTATGCACCCTTTGTGAAATAATTTCTACACACGATGAACACTGAAACCCTAAAGTTTTGGTAATTACTATTCCTCTCTGCCTTTCATGAAAATAGTTTATCCAGATTCTATATATCAACACTTCACATATTTCCTTTAGCATAGTATTCTTGATTCCTATTCATGTTGCTTGATAGGATTGCATTATGTCATTGTTAACATATGAATGTTAGTCCACTGTGTATTTCAACTTTTTTTTTACTCAGCATTGGATGGAAAGATATTGATGATATGCCCTGGTTTCTCTGAACTGTGATTCAGCGAACATAGGAGCACAGCTGTCGCTTCAACAGATGCTACTCAGTAGTAAGATCACTAAGACATAACCACTGTCTGCTTTTTGAAATTTGAGAAACACCCACGCTATAGTCCATTATGACTTAGATAATTTATACTCATGCTAACATATGTATGTTTTCTCTTTCCTTTTTCTCATCCTTACTAGCACTTATCACTGGTTATACTTGAGTTACATAATAACTCATTATGGATAATTTTATGTCAACTTGACACAAGCTAAAGTCATCTGAGAGGAAGGAATTCCAGTGGAGAAAATGCATCCATAAGATTCAGCTGTGTGTTGCCTTTAGGATGTTTTCTTAATTAATGACTGATGGAGGACAACCCAAGTCATTCTGGGTGACAGCATGCCTAGACTGATAATCCTGGGTTCTGTAAGAAAGCCTTGTGGAGAAAGTCAGGAAGCAGTACCCCTCCATGGCTTCTACATCAGCTCCTGCCTCCAGGTTGCTGCCCTGTTTGAGTTCCTGTCCTGGCTTCTCTCAATGACAGACTGCAATGTGAAAGTGTAAGTCAAAAAAATAAAAAATAAATAAAATAAAAAAAAAATAAAAATAAAAAAAAAACCCTTTTCTCCCCTACTTGCTTGTAGTTATTGTGTTTCAACACAGAAATACTAACCATAACTAACACAGTTTATTTTTAAATTTCTTATTGATTATTGACCTTGGACAATGGTTCTCAACCTTCAATCTTCCTAATGCTGAAACCCTTTAATACAGTTCCATCACTCAGGTGTAGCCCATACAAGTCAGAAGAACAAGTTATTGTCCCATCTGCTAGTTGAACTGACCCACATGCTAGATTTTTTTCCCAAAGACCCTTCCCACAGTCAACAAGTTCACAGATCACCACTTGCCCCACTGCCAGGCCGTGTCCCCAATCCCAGTGGCCTTCCAACAGTCAGGCACAAACCACACCAGTCAGAAGAACAGTTGCAGGCCACATCAATCAGAAGATCAGAGACACCACATGATCATCTCATTAGACGATAAAAAGTCTTTGACAAACTAAAGCACTGCTTTCTGATAAAGGTCTTGGAGAGAGCAGGGATACAATGAACACACCCAAATATAATAAAGGCAATATACAAAAACCCAACAGCCAACATCAAACTAAATGGAGAGAAACTCAAAGCAATTCCACTAAAACCAGGGACAAAATAAGGCTGTTCTCTCTCTCTCTCTCTCTCTCTCTCTCTCTATATATATATATATATATATATATATATATATATATATATATATATATATTCAGTATAGTAATTGAAGTTCTAGCTAGAGTAATAAAACAACTAGAGGAAGTTAAGGAGATACAAATTGGAAATAAAGAAATAAAAGTATTGCCATTTGCAGATCATATGATAATATATATAAGCAACCCCAAAAATTCTATCAGGGAACTCACATTCAGTGAAGTAGTTAGAAACAAACTTAATTTTTTAAAACTCAGTACCACTCCTACATAAAAATAATAAATGAGCTGAGAAAGAAATCATGGAAAAACACCCTTAACAAGAGCCACAGATAATAAAAAATATCTTGGGGTAACTCTCACCAAGCTAGTGGAAAACCTGTATGACAAGAACTTCAAACTTTTGAAGAAAGAAATTTGAAAAGTTGTTAGAAGATGGAAAAATCTCCCATGCTCAAAGATCAGAAGGACTAACAAGGTAAAAATGACGATATCAAAACTACAGACTTCATGCAATTTCCATCAAAATTCCAAAACAATTGTTTACAGACCTTGAAAGAACAATACTCAACTTCATATGGAAAAACAGAAAAGTCAGGGTAGCTAAAACAATCTGTTACAATAAAAGAACTTCTGATTTTAGAGCTATACATTTTTCTCTGCTCCTCTCCCTGCCTCCCCCCTCCCCTTAAACCCTCTGGCATGGTCTCCATGTTCCCAATTTACTCAGGAATTTTGTCTTTTCTACTTCCCATGTAGATTAGGTCTATTTCTCTTAGAGTCTTCATTTTGTCTCGGATCTCTGGGATTGTGCTTTGTAGGCTGGTTTACTTTGCTTTATGTTTTAAAACCACTTATAAGTGAATAAATATAATTGACTTTTTAAAAAAAAGCCAAACACCTTCAACAAATGGTGTTGATCTAACTGGATGTCAGCCTGTATAAGAATACAAATAGATCCATATATATCACCCAGCATAAAACTCAAGTCCAAGTGGATCAAAGATCTGAACATAAATCCAGTTACACTGAAGCTAATAGATGAGAAAGTAGGAAATAGCCTTGAACACATTGGCACAAGAAACATCTTCCTAAGCAGAATGTTGATAGAAGAGGCACTGAGATCAACAATTAATAAATGGAACCTCATGAAACTGAACAGAATACTAATCACATAGGCACTAAGATCAACAAATTGGACCTCATGAAACCAAAAAGCTTTTGTAAGGCAAAGGACACTGTCAAAAGGACAAAAAAGTGAATAAAATTATTCCAAGTGATAATCTGCTATTCTGATAGATTGATGCTAGCCTAACCATTATCAGAGAGGCTTCACCCAGAAACTGATGCAAACCGATGTAGAGACCCACCAAACATTAGGGGGAGTTCGAGGAATCCTGGAGAAGAGGGCAAGAAGGATTGGAGAAGCCACTGGGATAAAGGCTCCATAAGAAAACTCACAGAAACAACTAAAATGAGCTCATAGAGGTTCACAGAGACAAAACTGACCACCAAGGAGCTTGCATGGACTGACCTTGGCATGCTGCACATATATTGCAGTTGTGTAACCTGGTCTTCTTGTGGGATTCCTTACAGCGATTGAGGGTGCCTCTTTTCCCACATCCCCTTCAGTATTTGCTATCAGTTGTTTTGTGAATCACTGCCATTCTGACTGGGGTAAAATTAAATATCTAACTTGCTTTCTTCTAGTTTTTAAGGATGCTGAACATATTTTGAGATATTTCTTAGCCATATATTCACTTCTTGAATATTTTCTGTTCAGATCACAGGTCCATTTTTTTAAAATGGGTCATTTGTTTTATGGTTTTTGTTGTTATTATTTTGTTTTGTTTTGACTCATTGTTTTTGAGTACTTATATATCTGGATATTAATTCTCTGTCACATGACTATCAGGCAAAGATTCTCTCCCATTCTGTGAGAGTCCTCTTCATCCTATTGTTTCTTTAGCTGTGCAGAAGCTTCTTTAGTTATAAGACATCCCACTTGTCTATAATAGGCCTTAATAGGACTCTGTTACCCAAGAATTCAGGAAATCCTTTCTTACACCCATATCATGTAGGGTACTACCTATATTTTTTTTCTAGCAGTTTAAATGTCTGAGGTTTCAAACTTAGGCTTGATATAATTAGATTTAGTTTTTGTGCAAGGGGAGAGAAGTAGATTTAATTTCATTTTTATGAAAATTATTTTTTAATTTAAACTTTTTTCATACACTATTTTGGTCATGTTTTCCCCTACCTCAACTTCTTCTAGATCACCTCAACATCACTATATTAAAACTGAAGCATGATTAATAATAATAATTAATAATAAAGACTCAGAGAGAGAAATTGGTGTTCAACCTGAAGACCAGAAAAGCAAAGTAGTCTCAGTCTCTGGCTCTTACTTCAACCTCATTCCAAAAAATGGCCATCCTGCCTCCAGGAATCTCAGAAAGAGACTGTGCCTGAGAGCTACTTCCTCCTATTCCATAATCCTCTCTAGTTCCGGGAATAAAGGTGCCACTACTGCCTGGTTTTTATGTTAAGCTAGTGTGTCTACTGTGATTGAAAGTGTGTGTTATTGTTGCTGCCTGGTTTATAAGGCTAGCCAGTGAGGCTGTTTTACTTTTCTCATCTTCAGACAAGGTTTATTTATTAAATACAAGTGAAATGCCACTACAAAAAACAAATTAATAAAAAAAAACTGTGATAGAAATTAAACAAAATAAAATTAATTCAAATCCTTCTGCTTGTGGACATCCAGTTTTCCTAGCAGTGGTCTTTGTTAAGGCTTTCTTTCATCCGTCATGTTTTTGGTATCTTTATCAAATATTAAATGGTTGAATTTTCATGTGCTCATATTTGAGTCTTTAACTTTGTCCCATTGTTCTAAATATCTTTATTTTCTTTTTTAGCAATACCATATTCCTTGTTCGGTTTTGTTACTGTGGTCCTATAATATATCCGGAAATCTGGAATGGTAATCCCTCCAGAATTGGTCTTTTTGCTAAAAACCGCATTGGTTATCTGGAAATTTTTATGGCTCCTTGTGAATTTTAGGATAGTTTTTTGGTTTTGTTGTAAGGGTTTTTTATTGTTGTTCTTGTTTTCTTTTATTATTTATTTATTTATTATGTATACAATATTCTGTCTGCATATATGCCTGAAGGCCAGAAGAGGGCGCCAGATCTCTTTACAGATGGTTGTGAGCCACCATGTGGTTGCTGGGAATTGAACTCAGGACCTTTGGAAGAGCAGGCAATGCTCTTAACCTCTGAGCCATCTCTCCAGCCCCTTTATTGTTGTTTTTTGTTTGATTGTTGTTGTCATTCTTTTTTTCTATTTCTATAAAGACCCAGAGCATTTGTTCTCTAAACAATTTCTTCTTTTCCATATGGTATGTATTTGCCTTCACTGGTACCTGTGAAAACAAAAGAACAAAGTGAAGTTTGACTAAGAACATTAGACTGCACTGAAATTCAAAGACAGCTTTACTTATGCTTATGACCAAAGTCATGCACTAGGAGAACCTCCATCTGGCAGTAATGAGTCAACTCTGCTAGCCCTGCTGTGCTCCTATGAGCTGGAAGCTGCCTGTGGGAAGCATGGCTGCTGAAAACATTGCAGGAAATCCCAAGGGGAGCTGAAAGTATTGAAGTCAACCATGCTCTCTGCATCAGGATTTCTGGATGGTACATTTTCATGGCAGCAGCTATATTAATTATACTTGGAAAATAGCCTAAATTCATTTACTTGATCAATCTCCAGTGCAGTAGAAATCTTTTTTTAAAAAACTCAAAATAACTCTCAAAGATTCTCAGCCTTTTAGGTCCCCATCTCTAGAAATATTTTGTTGTCTATATCCTAATTAAGTAATAAAAATAAAATGCTTCATTATATTTTCTTGTAATGAAAATTAATTTCTTCATTGTTAACAGCTGTTCAAAAAACAAGTGTATCCAATACTTCACTAATTTGTGAGCCACTACATAGCACTATTAAAGTATTATTTGTTGATATAGTTATGAATGGACTTTGTTGGTCATAGAAAATGTTTTTGTTTAGTTTACAGAAGTAAATGAACTGATTTACACTGATACAAACAATATATGGAATTTTCATTTAATTTACATCTTCAGTAAGACTGTTTCCTGATTTTGAAATTTAGATTGGGGAGATATGCTGATATTCCATTGACCTTCTAATGGTTTTCTGATTCTTTGGCAAGAAATCAAGAAAAATTATCTTTTCATAATTTGATTAACTTACTCCCAATTATTTGTATGAATCCTTACCAGTAAATAATTTGTTGAATTTCTGTGTTGGGAACACAGTTTATCTGTGCAAGTTGGCTTATTATAATGTTACAGTTTAGTTTCATAAGCAGACTATATTAATAGTGATTTTGGTTTTTAGCTTATAGTTAAAATTTGGGAATTTTAATTAAAGAAGACTTTACCTTCTCTGATACCACAGCTCTTCTATGAGTCTATTAAAACAATATTTTGGTCATCAATTGCTAGGAAATTAATGAGTATTATGGTATAAAGTAAGAATTAAGTTAATAATTTTCTTTCATATTTTCTTGATATTTCCAAATAGAATTTAAAAGACTATTTTTATACCATTTAATTTGAAACTCTTGTGACAAACTATTTGTACTCTGTCCATGCATTTCTTTGTTCTCAGTTGATCAGTTTGTTAGCTTTTTGGGTTGATCTATGTGAGGCATAAGATAAGGAGCTTAACTGTGGGTCTAGATGTCTGGAAAGTATTTACTTCAGCTCTATCTCCTTTTATCATTCCATAACAATATTATGGATCTATATTGTTTTCTCATAAAATTTATGTTCTGTTTAAAAATATATACAACAGCAACTAAACTCAGTAGAATCTTGTATCCTTTACAGCAAATTATTGGATAATCTGGCAGTGAGGACTGACATCAATATAGTATTTTAAATATAAGGGTATATATGTTAGTTCATTAATTAGTTATTTGATCTTTAAGTACTGCTTAATGACGTCAGAGTGAGCTTCTACACATCTTCTATCAGATATACTCAAGGATATTTGGTGTGTCTGTGATTATATAACATCATACTTTAAAGATCATTTTTATTTATGTATATGTACGTGTGTGGGGGTATGGGTATGGGTCCCCTCAGCTGGCAGAGTAGGGTTTCAAATCTACTGCACTCCTAAAAACAGAGATCCCACAAAAGTCTGAGAGTGGTCTAGGAAAATAACCAAGTTATTAAGCTAGTTCTCTTACACTTTTGTTGTTCACTATTGAGGAGAGTCAAGTTAAGGAACCAACCTTGGTGTTCATCAACAGATGAATAAGAAAAAAAAAAGCTATGTTGTTATACATACATAATAGAACTTCATTCAGACATAGAAAAAAGCAAAGTTGTATTATTTACAGGAAACAAGATGGATCACCATGTTAAACAAATAAGTCAGACTCAAATACAAATGTCACACAATTTCTCTCATAAATGGAAATCTATTCTTTATGTGTGTGTCCATATAAAAACATATGCATGACAAGAAGGGGAGTGAGAATAAAAAGATTACCAGCCAGATAAAGAAAGAGTGGGTAGGAGAGAAACAGAGAATTAATGTAGCGAATGCATGAGACATCCTTGTTTGAAATATCCCTCGTACAAACACAACCCTTTGTACAAGGAATATATGCTATTCTTTTCATTTTTAAGTAGTCTTGCAGTAAGGAGTGGTTTATAAAAGCAGACATCCTAGTCAAAGCTGCAAATTTTAGCTAGACAGGAGGAATAGTTCTGGTAATTTTTACACTTCATGTTGACCATACTTAATAATGTGTTGTTAACTTCAAAATGGATAAACATACTTTAAAAGTGTATGACAAAAATAAATTTTAAAATATTTGATTGATGTCTCTCTTAAGTCTTCACTTTTATATTTTTGTGAACCGCTTTTACTACATTAAGCCAATGGAGTTTGTATATATTAAAGAGTAAAGCTGTAGTTGAAAAATTATGCTTAATTTTCTATTATCAATGTTCATCTTTTTTATTATGTTTGGAAGATAATAGCAACATAAAATTTGTCAATCAACTACACTACCAAGGTCACCAATTTTTAGTGTTAAAACTAATTTACAGTATGCTTGCTTGAGGTGTTCATGAATTTGAAGAGGTGGTGAGTTTAAACAGAATAGCTGATTTCTTGGATGCGATCCAACATAATTATACCTATTCACCCTTGTGACTGTGTGTGTGCATGTGTGTTGAAGCTATTTCTCTGTCCCAGGCCACAATGGCAGTATTTTTGAAATGTTTGCAATTGATTGAAATGCAAACTCTCTGTAAACTGCAAGAAAAAAATACCATCTAAAGTAAGCATGCAAATAAATGTAAGCACTAGATTAAACAAATACTTTGGCATTCAAGTCAGATTTTAGCTTGCAACATCTTGGTTTGGAACTGAGTTATCCATAAGTATTTAATCACAAAAATAGTGTGTTTCTAATAGGCAATTGTAAAAAAGTCATCAATCACATTTATTACTAACATCTCATAAAACAGTAAAGCGTTTATGGGATTGTGGAAGGCAGCTAGGTTGTTTTTGTAATGTATAAAGATTTGCATATATAAAAAAACAGCAGGCAGCAAACAAGGTCTCTTATAGTTCTCAAACAAATATAATTTCATTTGGTATACTATCTAAGTTATATCAAGATATACCCAATATATTTGTGGACAGCTCTGAATATCCTACAACCTAAGTTTTCATCCTGTAATTACCATGAACAAGTCTCAGTACATTTAAAAGAATTCCTCCTGCAGCCTCAGGGGTTAATCAGACACCACAAACATATTTGTGATATTAAATTATATTACCTTGTTTTTCATACATATGTGAAATTGTTGTTGTTGTTGTTGTTTGTTATTGTTTTATTTTCTATGATGAACATATTTAAGTGACAATAGTATTCCTAAAATAATTCCTTTTATAGTTTACATAGTCGGTTGTTGTTTGTATGTGGGTAAGAATAAAATGTGATTTTATGGATAGAAAATGGAGTTCGTTTTATCTGTAGCCTTAAGGCTGCCAACTGTCAATACCTTAATCCAGTAATCCCCCCTGTAATCATGTGTTCACGTGCTGTGCAAACACTCAAAAGTCATTTTAAGAAATTCCCTTTTCCTAGTGAAGACTTTACTCCCTATAGGCTATATGTAATAAAATGACTAATAAAATATTAGAATATATCGATTCTACTACTGAATGCTATTGTTTTAAGAGTATATTTTCCTTTTATAATGACATGAAAAGTAAAGAAACAAGACAGTAAAGAAAAAAGAAAAGACATCATATTGTGAGAAATTGCAGTAGTTTTTACATTTGGCTTTTCAAAGACCTTGCATTGTGTTTGCACGTCAGAAACTAGAATTAATTTTGCATACTATATAGAATTCTCCATGCTACGACACTGATAAAACAAATCACTGAATGTTTTAGTGATTGGTTCTTGTTGACCAAAATGGGCCTTTCCAATTAGAAGCTTTTCTCTTTTTTTTCCACTGGAAAGCACCTGCTGTGGCAGAATTCTGACTGCTGCACAAAAGAAATGTATGGTTTCTTCAACTGCTTCTGTCGAGCAATTTGTACAGCCATCAAAACTGCATTATTTTTAATGAAAATTATCTAAGGATTTAGCAGAAAACCCTTAGTTAAAATGGACTAACTACCCACTCTCTGGCAGTATTAGCATACTGATTGGCTGTTACTTCTGTCACTCTTCTGACTACAAAATTATGACAGACTCCACAGCAGGAAGCAAGTCATCATTAATACCCTACCCTCTGGGACACAATATACTGTCATTCACATGCATACAAATAAAATACACAAGACTGTCAGCAAAGAGACCCAGAAGGGAAGATGCTTCTTCAAAATGGTTTGCTACTACAGAGGGCTGGGACCACATAAAACATTTTGTTTTTCAGTCTGTCTCATCATGATGGGCAAATTCTTTTGTACAGATTTCCTTTGAAAATATCCTATACATCCCTACTTGAACTCTTTGAACTCTTCAGTTAAATGGTAAATTCTTACAACTGACAAGCAGAAGATAAATCCCTTTATAACCTTATAACTAATCCTAGAACTCAGAAAGAATAAAAAATTCTAATTTTCTATTAAAATAGAGTACATTTTTCAGTTCAAATATAGAATGAAAATATTTTATTATTATTTTACATGACAACAAATCATTACAAACCTCATTGCAACAAGTAGGAATGAAATATACTCCAGACCACACACTAGATGAAATTAGTCAACACAACACCCAGCAGAAAATCGATTTAAGCGTGGCATATAACTGACACACTACTGTCAAGAAGTGGTATAGACCTTCAGGTTTCGTAACTGTTATCATATGACTGGTACTATCTTCTTTGATGAGGCATGAATTAAATTGGGGGAACACTTTGAAAAAGGATAGCAAGTGACCACAATCTTCCCTATTTTCTAAAACAATAGTTTAATTTGCAATTGCCTAACCCACCTTTACAGAAGACATACGGAGAAAGAGGTGTGGTGGCAGCTTCGTGTGCACTTCTAGATTAGGTTTTCACAATCTAAACTCACAATGCTTTATTCCGTAAACATAAAGAATACAAACATTTATAACCTTCAAATTTGGTTTGTTTAAATAAGCTAATTTTTACTTTCCTTACATTTGTGCTCCCTTTACAAACATCGAGATAGTATGGTAGGAATTCATGTACCCTACCACAACTTATGTACCTACTGCATTGTTGGGCCAAAGGAAATGAACTACAACCACTATAACACCACAAGTCTGAAATGTGCTATACGGAGTGAAAGAAAGACACTGCATACCATGGGATTCCATTTATATAACATTACAGTACAATGTAAAACAATAGGTTTGAAAATTAAATCATTGTTTGCCAGAAGCTGAGAGTACGGTATAGCACTGACTACAAGGGGATAGGGAACATCTCTGGTATGAGAGATTATTCTTTGTTTTTGTTTGTGTTTTCAGTGATAAATTACATAAGCATAACTAGTCTCAAACCAACAGAATTGTATATTAAAATGGGTGAATTATGCCATGTGAAAATTATATTTCAATAAACATTACTTAAATTTTTTCCCAGAATATCAATGTCATCAGATCATGAGAATGTTCTAAATTGAGGTCATTTAGTTGAGCAAAGTAGCAGAAAAGTCACTCTTATCTTTAGAATTATACACTTAGAAGGATTTTTTTGTAATTGCCTGCAGGGATCCTGTTCCCAGTGTTGTATATAGACAAAGCACAAACTCAAAATACTCACTGCTATTTTAATGTCTCCATCAAAGAGCATTAAGCAAAAATCAAATGGAAATATATCAAAGTTCACCAGAGAAATAGGTGATCATTTTCAGCTGCAAAAGACAAAATGCCATCTCTGTCAAACAAGTCCAGACTCTTCCCTTATCCCTACTCTGCTTCTTGCTTGTAAGCGATTGTCCCTTTGATTCAGTAGACAAAAACATATGCTCACTTTACATGGCAACAAGAAGCAGTGGTAACTATTTTTAACATATTCTACAATGCAGAAATGATGTTGCTTCCCATATGAGACAGAGTTATCTCCAACCTGGTAACACCCAAGAAGAGGATTATAGCAGGAAAACCAGAGAGCAGCACTTTTGCCAGACTGTAATTGTCCTTGACTATAGCCAAGGTTGAGACATAAAACTTGAGATCATTGAAAACTTACTGATTATTGTTTAATTCAGTGAAGCATATACTGAAATATATTAGGTATTAGAAGGACATAAGGAAAAACATTGAGGTAATACACAAGGAAGTAATAATCAAGTGATGAATATATAGCTAGACATAGTTGCACATACTTGCAACCCTAGCAATTAGGAGATTGGAGCAGCAGGCTTGTGAATTAAAGGCTAAACTGGAAAGGCTAAACTGAGTTACATAGGGAGTCTAATATTTTTTTACAGTGGCTTTCTAATTTATATATCTGTCTGTAGTGTATAAGTATTCTTTTCTACAACCTCTCCTGCTGTGGAACAATCTTTGTACAGTAGAAATATGTATTACTCTCATTGGTTAATAAAGAGCTGACTGGCCTATAGCTGGCAGAAAGAGATTGGAGAGGAGATCAGGACTAGGAGGATGCTAGGAAGAAGGACAGAGTCTGAGGAGTCACCAACCAGACACAAAGGGAGCAGGAAGTTTAACAAATGAGGCAACAAGTTATGAGTCACATGGCAGAACTTAGATAAGAAATATGGGTTAAAAAATTGTAAGAGCCACTTAGTAACAAGCCTGAGCTATCAGCTGAGCTTTTATAATAAGTATTGAGTCTTCATGTCAGTTATTTGAAAACTGGTGAGTGGGAAAGAAAAGTCTTCCTACACACTCCAGCATTTTTGTTGTCAATGTCACTGTCCAAGAAGTTTCCCAGTGAGTTTCTGGAAGGTCACCATCATCACTTCTCCTAGCTGAGATGGTCTAGTACCTACTCAGCAGTTGTTAAGATACTAGTTTCTGTGCAAGCTCTTAAAAACTGCTGTGGAGAGAAAAGACATGAGAGAGGACTGGGGGAAATATGGTAAGAGCACTATATACATGTGTAAAGATGGCATAATGAAAGCTTGCCTGATACTTTGAACAACTAATATATGACAATAAACAAAAATAACAAAATTCACTGTTCGACTGCTCACTTAGAAAGGTTTTGCAAAAAAATTTATGTAAGTCTCCACTTTCTTTTGTATCCTTTACTAAATGCCAACATTTATGTAAGCCATACAATTTTTTCTGTTTTTTTGAGACAGGGTTTCTCTGTAGTTTTATAGCCTGTCTTGGAACTCATACTGCAGAACAGGCTGGCCTCGAACTCACAGAGACCTGCCTGCCTCTGCCTCCCAAATGCTGGGATTAAAGGCATGTGCTACCTCTACCCAGCAATTCATACAATTTTTAATAACTGGAAAAACTTCTCTGTTAAATATTGAGATATTTAGCACATATTCCCAAGATTAAGAAAGGGATGGAACTAAGTTCTAATCAGTCTGTGGTGTTAGTGTTGGTGATCTACAGATGTTTGGGAACTGGGCTGTTATGTAACTTCACTTATCAGTTCCGGGCTTCACCTGGGTAACAATTGTGAGAAGATTGGGTGTGTCTGTGTGTGTGAGTGTGTGTGTTTGTGTGTGTTGTCTCTTTTAATGACAATCTAGGTAAACTATGAAAAAAATAGGATTCAAAGGTAATTCTCAAAGGGTGTTTGTTTGTTTGTTAATTTGTTTTGAGACAATGTTTCTCTGTGTAACTTTGGAGCTTGTCCTGGTACCCACTGGTACAGAGGAACTTTGGGTGTCTGTCCAAGCAATGAGCTGCCTCTGTAATTTCTAGAGTTTTGGAAGTTGCTTATTTCTTGTTTACTTATGTAATATTATATCCTTCTGGAGTCTTTGATGGAGTTGAAGAATGGTTAGTTATAGTTGTAGTTTTCTTTAGTTATGATAAAAGATAAAATAGATATAAATATTGTAACTGTAATTCTTGTTTGATAACTGTTTTGTTATATGTAATTTTACTATGTTAAGGTTAAAACCTTTCTTTTTTGTTTAAACAGAAAAAGGGGAAATGATGTAGGAGGGTCATCTGTCTATGTGTTACTTTCATTGGTTAATAAAGATACTGCCTTGGCCTTTTGATAGGCCAGCCCTTGGGTGGGTGGAGTAGACAGAACAGAATTCTGGTAGGAAAAAAGCAGAGTCAGGCAGACACCTTGAGGTTCCAGCCCGAGATGGACGTAGGTTAGAATCTTCCCAGTAATCCAAAACCCCTTCATAATACACAGATTACTGGATATGGGTTAAAGCAAATTGTGAGAATTAGCCAAGAAGAGGCTAGAACTAATGGGCCAGGCAGTGTTTAAATGAATACAATTTCCATGTAATTATTCTGGGGCTAAGCTAGCCGTGCAGGAGCCGGGTGGGAGGAAAAGCAGGCCTGCTCACCTCATCACTACACTGACTTCTTATATGAATGGAGACAAAGAACATGTGCTCTTTCGTAGCTGAATTCTGTTTCATTTTATCAGTGGGAGATACATTTTATTTCCTTAAAGGATCATATCTTCTGCATTGAAGCCCATTCTAACCAGCTCTCATGGTTCTACTTAAGTTTCATTATCATTGTCCCAGCTTGCCCTGCACTGTGTGACTCACTGGTTTGACCCCATCTCGCATAACCTTCAGTTATCCTCTTTACAGGTTTATGTATTTATATATGTTCAGATTTTAATATGTGATTTTTGAATTCAGCAGTTGCAGTTACATTATCCTGTTCCTCATTTTGCTCATCAAAACCTGATCCTTTCAGAGATCATTCCACTGAACTTCATAAAAACTTCATTCCTGCTAGTACTTAAAGCAAAAAAATATTGCTGGGCGGTGGTGGCACACATCTTTAATCCCAACACGTGGGAGGCAAAGACAAGTGGAGGCCATTCTGAACTACAGAGTGAGTACCAGGACAAGCTCCAAAGTTACACAGAGAAACATTGTCTCAAAAACAAACAAACAAAAAACCCTCTGAGAATTACCTTTGAATCCTATATGAGACCTCACAGACCACCCACACTTCCTCCAACAAGGCCATACCTACTCCAACAAAGCCACACCTCCTAATAGTGCCACTCCCCATGAGCTTATGGGGGCCAGTTACATTCAAACCACCACAATACTTAAGTTGAAGAGACAATGGATGATAAGAGGACTTTAGGAAATTATTTATCAAGATGAATGGATTAGATGGATAGAAAGACTGAAAATATGCAGTCAGGTTTTTAATTATCTTAGTAAATAAGCACAAGATAGGCAAACTATTATAAATGCTTTATCACACTTTGAAACTATTCTTGTTCATTAGTAATTCTGCATTGTAAATTCAATCTTTTCTTGCTAAAAGCATCTGAGAAAATTTAAAGTAATTGTCTGCTGATAAGAAACTTTCAGTTTTCATTTTTCTAAGTGTTTTGGTTTTATTTTTATTCTTGAAAAAAAATTTGCAGGAACCCTAACTTGACAGTTCTTTTCTCTCAAATCTTTGAAGATATTATCCTGTCTTCAGGTTTCCAGAACTGTGATTGATAAAAAACAAAACAAAACTGTTCATCCTTTTGTGATTCCTTTGTTGACAATTTCTTTTCGTTATAGAAGTAGTTTTGCAATATTCAGTTTTTTCTTGGTGTTCTATGAAGTTGCTGCATATATCTGGCTATAGGTTCATTTTTATTAAGCCTTCATTAAATTTGTTGGTTTAAAAGAATCTGAAGAGTACTGTTTCACAGGAATATCCTTTGGAGATAAATTATGCTCTAAGCATGGTGGACTGATTTTGAACATAAGCAGGCATCAGGAAACAAATGCATAAGAAAATTACAACCATCTGGTTATAATCATGAGGACCCTAAAGTGTTCCAGATTAATGCACATCTATTATCACACTTGCCAAAATACTACACACATGTCCTGTTTGTGTACATACCTACAAGATACATCTGTGGACCACATTCATCCTTCTGAAGGTCTAGTAAATCTTACCTTAGCAATCAGTCAGTTTGTTCATTTACCTGAATCATTTCCTTCCTATGAATCAATTCAAACCAGAAAACCTCAGTTATGTTTCAATATAGAGTGTTTATTATATCCATATAAACATATTCAAGCTCTAGAGACATCCTGAGAGGAAGACACAAACCTGCTTGTCATTAATGGTTCAGATACACTTACAGGTATCTTTGGGCTTTTTGAGTTTACAAGTACATTATTTCCCCACTCCCTTCCCTCTCACTCCAAACCTTTCCACATAGTTCCCCTTGCTGTCTTTCAAATTCATGCCCTCTTTTATTATCAATTATTGTTATATGCATATATGTATTTATGCATACATATTATGAAATACATAATAAATACAACCTGCTCAGTCTGAATAATGTTAATTGTATGCATATGTTTTCGGGGCTGATCATTTGGTATTTGATAACCAACGGGTGTGCTCCTTCCTGGAGAAGACTCTCCCACTCTCAGCATTCCTTAGTTTGTTGTAGTTCTTTGCACAGGGATGAGGCCTCACAAGCTTCCTCCTGTCCATGTTAGCATCTCTATCATTGTGTTTATTTAGCTTATGTTTAGGCAGTCATTTTGATGATGCTTTAAGGATGTAACGTCTGACATGACTAGGAGACATAATCTCACAGCAAACTTCCCAGTCCTCTGGCTCTTACAGTCTTTCTGCCCCCTTCGCACAATGATCCCAGAGTCTCAGGTCCAGCAGTTGTGTTGTAGGTTTCTCAATTGGGACAGGGCTTCTTAAATCAGCATTTTGATGGTTTCTGTAATGATTTCTGTCTTTTTCAAAGAGAAGTTTTCCTGGTGAGGGATAAGGACTAGACTTATCTGTGGGTGTAAGCACCAATAAATAGATTGTAAAGATCCTGCTGGTGTAGATGTTTGCAGTGTCACTTCCAAGAGCCATGACTTCATGGCTGAGTAGTTGGTGTTAGCTGGTACCAGGCATGATTTCACTCCTGCCTGTTTAACTCCAATTAGAGGACTGTTCGTTATCTCCACATAGTTAATATTAAAACTACTACTTTACAAAAAAAAAGATGAAGTTACAATTAGCTGTATTTTTGAAGGTGTGTGTGGTGTGTGTGTGTGTGTGTGTGTGTGTGTGTACTTCTTTGTGGCATCAGAAGACAACCTCGGGTGTCATTCCTCAGTTATCATCCATGTTATGTTTTTGTTTGTTTGTTTGTTTAGAATCAAGTCTCTCACTTTGGGAGCTCACCAAATAGTTTAGGCAAGCTGAGTAAGACCCAGGGTTTTTTCTGCCTCCACCTCTCAGAGCTATTTATGCCACCATGGAAGCTTTTAAAAATATGGGTTCTTGGTATCAAACTCAACTTCTTATGTTTTCAAGTCAAACGTATATTGACTAAGCTACTTCATCAGCCTTGAATTGTACTTTAAATTGATTTTATGTAAATATTTTAACGTTTAAGAATAATACCAGAATTTAGGAGACAGATTTAGCAGTGAAGAGTAGATACTGCTTTTTCAGAGGATGTGTATTTGGTTCCCATTACCCGTATCAGGTGGCTCAGAAACCAGCTGTAACTCCATCTCTGGGAATATGATGCCCTCTTCTGGACTAAGTGGACACTGCATGCACATGTGCATACACACAGACACAGATGACACACAGACACACAAACACACACACACACCACCACCACCACAAATAAAAATAATATAAACCTTTTTAGAAGTTTAAGAATGTTGTACATCAAGGTATTCACTTTTCAAGCTGGACATAAACTTGTGAATACTTAGGGCACATTAAAATGTAATGTGTATTCACTATTTTATTAGCATACAATAATTGCACAAAAGGGTGTTTTATTAACATTTTGTTCACATGATCTACTTGATTAATTTTGATAAACATATGAGTTTCAAATAAACTGATTCATGAGTTAATATTTTAGCACATATCTGTTGAGCCTTTCCCTGGGCTAACTAAATCCCAGCTAACAGCAAATAAATAGAGAATCTTGGGAACAGGTAAGGAAAAATGAAAAATATATTACCAATAGGATTTTCTGAAATGTAGATATGGGATATATTTTCAGTACACATGCATTTCTGTGATGTTATTTTCATTCACTCCATGCAAAAATATATTAATTGAAAAATCTGGTAACATATGGCCGTAGTCTGTCCTAATATCCCCAAATTGAATATTTTACCAAATCCAGATTACTAATGTGTTGTTTTGCATGAAAACGTCTTTGAGTGTGAAAAACCTGTGTTCACCCAGGACATGCTCATGAAACAGGATTCCTTCCAACTGAGGTTCCTTGAATCTTGCTGCCCCTTTCTGCTTCTCCCTACCTTTCATACACTCGTATTGTATGAGGCACATGTGTATAAATTGCTGAAGTAAATACAAATATTTCAACTACTTGCCCTGTGTTAAAGGGAATAGAAAGCAAACAAAAGATGGGCAGAGCCACTCCCAAGCTTTTCATATAATTTCAGCTTGATAATGAACTAATTTGAGATATTATCATGAAGTCACTAGGAACATTGGGTTTGGGAACAGAAAAATACTATATTTATATACTGATTTACATACTTTCTTAAGTTTCCTTATCTATAAAGTGAGGAAGTTGCGCTTGAGGTAAGTGTTATAAATAAAATTAAAATTAAGATTTACAGTGTGGAAATCCTCAGGGCAAGTAGGCAGGCGAGACCTCCTTTGTCTCACTGGCCCGCCTGCACCAACCAAGGTAGGCGCTTTGTTTACGAACTACCCAACCTGCACGGAGATCTGATCTCGGCACCAGGAGAGACAGCAGTGCGGTGAGTTTATGACTGGACAGGGAACTCTGAAGTTCCTCATCCCCCTCCCTATACTCCCCGGGCTCCCTGCAGGGGCTCTACCCCCCCATACTGCCTCTCTCTTCTTGTCCCACCCAGCTTGCATCCAGAACCCTTTTTCCCTTCTGTCCCCTTTCCTCTTTGGGCACATAACACCATCCAGCTCAGTCTGTCTGGCGCTGGGGGCAAATCCTCAGGGCAAGTAGGCAGGCGAGACCTCCTTTGTCTCACTGGCCCGCCTGCACCAACCAAGGTAAGCGCTTTGTTTACGAACTACCCAACCTGCATGGAGATCTGATCTAGGCACCAGGAGAGACTGCAGTGCGGTGAGTTTGTGACTGGACAGGGAACTCTGAAGTTCCTCATCCCCCTCCCTATACTCCCTGGGCTCCCTGCAGGGGCTCTATACCCCCCATACTGCCTCTCTCTTCTTGTCCCACCCAGCTTGCATCCAGAACCCTTCTTCCTTCTGTCCCCTTTCCTCTTTGGGCACATAACACCATCCAGCTCAGTCTGTCTGGCGCTGGGGGCAAATCCCCAGGGCAAGCAGGCAGGCGAGACCTCCTTTGTCTCACTGGCCCGCCTGCACCAACCAAGGTAGGCGCTTTGTTTACAAACTACCCAACCTGCATGGAGATCTGATCTCGGCACCAGGAGAGACAGCAGTGCGGTGAGTTTGTGACCAGCGGCGGCGGAAGCAGCCCTGGACAGGGAACTCTGAAGTTCCTCATCCCCCTCCCTATACTCCCCGGGCTCCCTGCAGGGGCTCTACCCCCCCATACTGCCTCTCTCTTCTTGTCCCACCCAGCTTGCATCCAGAACCCTTCTTCCTTCTGTCCCCTTTCCTCTTTGGGCACATAACACCATCCAGCTCAGTCTGTCTGGCGCTGGGGGCAAATCCTCAGGGCAAGCAGGCAGGCGAGACCTCCTTTGTCTCACTGGCCCGCCTGCACCAACCAAGGTAGGCGCTTTGTTTACGAACTACCCAACCTGCATGGAGATCTGATCTCGGCACCAGGAGAGACAGCAGTGCGGTGAGTTTGTGACCAGCGGCAGCGGAAGCAGCCCTGGAAAGGGAACTCTGAAGTTCCTCATCCCCCTCCCTATACTCCCTGGGCTCCCTGCAGGGGCTCTATACCCCCCATACTGCCTCTCTCTTCTTGTCCCACCCAGCTTGCATCCAGAACCCTTCTTCCTTCTGCCCCCTTTCCTCTTTGGGCACATAACACCATCCAGCTCAGTCTG
Source organism: Chionomys nivalis (assembly GCF_950005125.1). NCBI lineage: Eukaryota > Metazoa > Chordata > Mammalia > Rodentia > Cricetidae > Chionomys > Chionomys nivalis. Next base: position 89,283,680 of record NC_080089.1, read on the forward strand.
TCTGGCGCTGGGGGCAAATCCTCAAGGCAAGTAGGCAGGCGAGACTTCCTTTGTTTCACTGGCCTGTCTGCAACAAGCAAGGAGAGACATCACTAGAACAACAGGAGAGCTAGCACTGCAGAGAGCCATCACTGGGAAGGTACATCAGTAGGTAAGGAGACCTGATCCGGTAAAAGAACATCCAGAGGGGAGCATTCGGAGAAAGAGATGGGCAGGCGCCAATGCAAGAATTCACCTAACAATCTGAAAAACTATATGAAACCACCAGAACCCAGCGACCTCCCAACAGGTGGACATGAACACCTTAATCATGAAGAAGTAGATAAAATTGACTTTATGAAAGTGATTGACGCCCTTAAACAACATGTAAAAAATGCCCTTATAGAAATGGATGAGAAGTATAACAGAAAGTTTGAAGAATTGAGTAAATCAGTGAATGATACCCTAGGAAACCAAGGAAAAACAATCAAACAGATAATGGAAACAGTTCAAGACTTAAAAACTGAAATGGAGGCAAAGAAGAAAACACAAACAGAAGGCCAGCTGGACAGGGAAAATCTAGGTAAACGAATAGAGACTACAGAAGCAAGCATAACCAACAGAATACAAGAGATAGAAGAAAGAATCTCAGATTCTGAAGATGCCATAGAGAAAATAAGCACGCTGATCAAAGAAAACAGCAAGGCCAACAAATTCTCATCACAAAACATTCAGGAAATATGGGACACAATAAAAAGACCAAACCTAAGAATAATAGGAATAGAAGAAGGAGAAGAAGCGCAGCTCAACGGTCCAGAAAATATATTTAATAAAATTATAGAAGAAAACTTTCCCAACCTAAAGAAAGATATACCTATGAAGGTTCAAGAAGCATACAGAACACCGAATAGGCTGGATCAAAAAAAAAATCCTCTCGCCATATAATAATCAAAACACAAAGCATACAGAATAAAGAAAGAATACTAAGAGCAGCAAAGGAAAAAGGCCAAGTTACTTATAAAGGTAAACCTATCAGACTTACACCTGACTTCTCTATGGAAACCATGAAAGCCAGAAGGTCCTGGATAGATGTACTGCAGAAACTAAGAGACCATGGATGCAAGCCCAGACTACTATACCCAGCCAAGCTTTCGTTCACTATAAATGGAGAAAACAAAATTTTCCAGGATAAAAACAAATTTAAACAATACGTAGCCACAAATCCAGCCTTACAGAAAGTAATAGAAGGAAAATCACTAACCAAGGAGTCCAACAATGACCACAATATCTCAGACAACTAGAGACCCTTCACCAGCGCAACACAAAGAAGGGGAACACACAAAATTTACAACTTAAAAAATGACCGGAGTTAACAACCACTGGTCATTAATATCACTTAATGTCAATGGACTCAACTCTCCTATAAAAAGGCACAGACTAAGAGATTGGATACGAAAACAGGATCCAACATTCTGCTGTTTACAAGAAACACACCTCAACCACAAAGACAGGCACTTACTCAGAGTAAAGGGTTGGGATAAGGCTTTTCAAGTAAATGGACCTAAGAAACAAGCAGGGGTGGCCATACTAATTTCTAACAAAGTTGACTTCAAACTTAAATCAATCAGGAGAGATGGAGAGGGACATTTTCTACTCATAACAGGAACAATTCATCAGGATGAAGTCTCAATCCTGAATATCTATGCCCCTAATATAAAAGCACCCACGTACGTAAAAGAAACATTGTTAAAACTCAAGGCAGCCATCAAACCGCACACATTAATAGTAGGAGACTTTAATACTCCTCTCTCACCAATGGACAGGTCAAGTAGACAGAAACCTAACAGAGAAATAAGAGAATTAATGGAGGTAATGAATCAAATGGACTTAACAGACATCTATAGAATATTCCACCCAAATAGGAAAGAATATACCTTCTTCTCTGCAGCTCATGGAACCTTCTCAAAAATCGACCACATACTCGGTAACAAAGCAAACATCCACAGTTACAAAAAAATATTAATAACCACCTGTATCTTATCAGATCACCATGGATTAAAGCTAGAATTCAGCAACAATGCTACCCCCAGAAAGCCTACAAACTCATGGAAACTGAATAGTCAACTACTGAACCATACCTGGATTAAGGAAGAAATAAAGAAAGAAATTAAACTCTTCCTTGAAGACAATGAAAATAAAGAAACAACATACTCAAACCTATGGGACACTATGAAAGCAGTTCTGAGAGGAAAGTTCATAGCACTAACTGCCCACTTAAAGAAAACAGAGAAAGCACACATTGGAGACTTAACAGCCCACCTGAAAGCTCTAGAAAAAAAAGAAGCAGACTCACCTAGAAGGGGTAGAAGACTGGAAATAATCAAACTGAGGGCTGAAATCAACAAAATAGAAACACAGAAAACAATTGAAAGAATCAATGAATCAAAAAGCTGGTTCCTGGAGAAAATCAACAAGATTGATAAACCCCTATCCAAACTAATCAAATGGCAGAGAGAGAATTTGCAAATTAATAAGATCAGAAATGAAAAGGGAGACATAACCACAGACACAGAGGAAATTCAGAGAATCATTAGATCTTACTACAAAAGCCTGTATGCCACAAAACTGGAAAATGTAAAAGAAATGGACGCTTTTTTAGATAAACACCATTTACCAAAGTTAAACCAGGACCAGGTGAACAACCTAAATAGACCTGTTAGTCGTGAAGAATTAGAAGCTGTTATCAAAAACCTCCCTTCCAAAAAAAGTCCAGGACCAGATGGTCTCAATGCGGAATTCTACCAGAACTTCCAAGAAGACCTAATACCTATTCTCCTTAATGTATTTCACAATATAGAAACAGAAGAGTCATTGCCAAATTCCTTTTATGAAGCTACAGTAACTCTGATACCAAAACCACACAAAGACCCAACCAAGAAAGAGAATTACAGGCCAATCTCACTCATGAACATCGACGCAAAAATCCTCAACAAAATTCTGGCAAACCGAATCCAAGAACACATTAGAAAAATTATCCATTATGATCAAGTAGGCTTCATACCAGAGATGCAGGGCTGGTTTAACATACGCAAATCTGTCAATGTAATCCATCATATAAATAAACTGAAAGAAAAAAACCATATGATCGTTTCATTAGATGCTGAAAAAGCATTTGACAAAATTCAACATCCCTTTATGATAAAAGTCTTGGAGAGATTAGGGATACAAGGGTCATACCTAAATATAATTAAAGCTATATACAGCAAGCCGACAGCTAATATCAAATTAAATGGAGAGAAACTTAAAGCCATTCCACTAAAATCAGGAACACGCCAAGGCTGTCCACTCTCTCCATACCTCTTCAATATAGTTCTCGAAGTTTTAGCAATAACAATAAGACAACATAAGGGGATAAAGGGGATTCAAATTGGAAAGGAAGAAGTTAAACTTGCATTATTTGCAGATGATATGATAGTGTACATGAGCGACCCCAAAAACTCCTCCAAAGAACTCCTACAGCTGATAAACGCCTTTAGTAATGTGGCAGGATACAAGATCAACTCCAAAAAATCAGTCGCCCTCTTATACACAAAGGATCTGGAAGCAGAGAGAGAAATAAGAGAATCATCACCTTTCACGATAGCCACAAACAGCATAAAATATCTTGGGGTAACTCTAACCAAGGAAGTGAAAGATCTATTTGACAAAAACTTTAAGGCATTGAAGAAAGAAATTGAAGAGGATACCAGAAAATGGAAGGATCTCCCTTGCTCTTGGATTGGGAGGATCAACATAGTAAAAATGGCAATTCTACCAAGGGCAATTTATAGATTCAATGCAATCCCCATTAAAATCCCATCAAAATTCTTCACAGATCTTGAAAGGACAATAATCAACTTTATATGGAGAAACAAAAAACCCAGGATAGCCAAAACAATCTTATACAATAAAGGAACTTCTGGAGGCATTACCATCCCTGACTTCAAACTCTATTACAGAGCTACAGTAATGAAAACAGCGTGGTACTGGCATAAAAACAGAGAAGTCGACCAATGGAATCGTATAGAAGACCCGGATTTTAACCCACAAACCTATGAACAACTGATTTTTGATAAAGGAGCTAAAAGTATACAATGGAAGAAAGAAAGCATCTTCAACAAATGGTGCTGGCACAATTGGATGTCAACCTGTAGAAGAATGAAAATAGACCCATATCTATCACCATGCACAAAACTCAAGTCCAAATGGATCAAAGACCTCAATATCAATCTGAACACACTGAACCTGATAGAAGAGAAAATGGGAAGTACCCTACAACATATGGGCACTGGAGATCGCTTCCTATGTATAACCCCAGCAGCACAGACATTAAGGGCAACATTGAATAAATGGGACCTCCTGAAACTGAGAAGCTTCTGTAAAGCAAAGGACACTGTCATTAAGACAAAAAGGCAGCCTACTGACTGGGAGAAGATCTTCACCAACCCTGCAACAGACAAAGGTCTGATCTCCAAAATATATAAAGAACTCAAGAAACTAGACTTTAAAAGGATAATTAACCCAATTAAAAAATGGGGCACTGAACTGAACAGAGAATTCTCAACAGAAGAAGTTAAAATGGCCAAAAGATACTTAAGGTCATGCTCAACCTCCTTAGCGATCAGAGAAATGCAAATCAAAACAACTTTGAGATATCATCTTACACCTGTCAGAATGGCTAAAATCAAAAACACCAAGGATAGCCTTTGCTGGAGAGGTTGTGGAGAAAGGGGTACCCTCATCCATTGCTGGTGGGACTGCAAACTTGTGCAACCACTTTGGAAATCAGTGTGGCGGTTTCTCAGAAAAATTGGGATCAACCTACCCCTGGACCCAGCAATACCACTCTTGGGAATATACCCAAGAGATGCCCTATCATATGACAAAAGCATTTGTCCAACTATGTTCATAGCAGCATTATTTGTAATAACCAGAACCTGGAAGCAACCTAGATGCCCTTCAATGGAAGAATGGATGAAGAAAGTGTGGAATATATACACATTAGAGTACTACTCTGCGGTAAAAAACAATGACTTCTCGAATTTTGCATGCAAATGGATGGAAATAGAAAATACGATCCTTAGTGAGGTAACCCAGACCCAAAAAGAAGAACATGGGATGTACTCACTCATAATTGGTTTCTAGCCATGGATAGGGGCCACTGAGTCTATAATTTGTGATCCTAAAGAAGCTAAACAAGAGGGTAAACCCAAGGAAAAACATATAGATATCCTCCCAGCTATGGGAAATAGACATGACTGATGGGCCAAAAATTGGAATCTTGGGGGTGGGGTGGGATGGGGATGAGGGGTGATGGGGAGAGAAAAGTGTGAAGGAGAGGATGAGGGGAACTGGGGGAATCGGGGTGATTGGGGATAAAGGAAGGTTGGATAGGGGAGCAGGGAAACTCATACCTTAGGTAAGGGAGCCACCTAAGGGGTGGCAAGAGACTTGAACTTGGAATGGCTACCAGATGCCCAGGGCAATGTCCCCAGTTAGTTCATTGGGGCACCTGAGGATAGGGAACCTGAAATGAACCTATCCTATAATCATACTGATGAATATCTTGCATATCGCCATAGAACCTTCATCTAGCGATGGATGGAGATAGAGACAGAGACCCACACTGGAGCACCGGACTGAGCTCCCAAGGTTATAATGAGGAGCAGAAGGAGAGAGAACATGAACAAGGAAGTCAGGACCATGAGGGGTGCACCCAACCACTGAGACAGTGGGGCCGATCTATTGGGAGCTCACCAAGGTCAGCTGGACTGCTACTGAAAAAAAACATGGGATAAAACCGGACTCTCGGAATGTGGCGGACAATGAGAGCTGACGAGAGGCCAAGGAGAATGGCACAGGAACTTTCAACTGGCGATAGATCGAGAGAGAGACAGAGACCCAAATTGGAGCAACGGTCTGAGCTCTTAAGGTCCAAATGAGGAGCAAAAGGAGGGAGAACATGAGCAAGGAAATCAGGACCACGAGGCGTGCACCCACCCACTGTGACAGTGGAACTGATCTATTGGGAGCTCTTCAAGGCCAGCTGGACTGGGACTGAATAAGCATGGGTTGAAACTGGACTCTCTGAACATGGCGGACAATGAAGGCTGATGAGAAGCCAAGGACAATGGCACTAGGTTTTGATCCTAATACATGAACTGGCTTTGTGGGAGCTTAGCCTGTTTTGATGCTCACCTTCCTGGGCCTGGATGGAAGTGGGAGGACCTTGGTCTTCCTGTAGGGCAGGGAATTTGGACTGCTCTTCAGTATCGAGAGGGAGGGGGAATGGACTGGGGGGAGGAGAAGAGGAGTGGGGATGGGGGAGGGGAGTGGGGGGAGGGGGCAATGTGTGGGAGGAGGGGAGGGAAATGGGAAACGGGGAGCAGTTGGAAAAAAGAATAAAAAAAAAAAAAAAAAAACCTCAAAGGGTGGCTAGATATGAAAAAAAAAAAAAAAAAAAAAAAAAAAAAAAAAAAAAGATTTACAGTGTGCCCACAGACCACTCTGCTTCTGCAAATGCTGTAAAAGTCAGACATTCTGTTGTTTCCCTTGATCCCAGTGGTCCTCGACCTTCCTAATGCTGTAACACTTAACATCATCTCTCTTGTTGGGGTACCATAAAATTGTTTTCATTGTAATTTTACTATTGCTGTGAATCATAATTAAATATATAATATCCAAGATATCTGATATACGACCCATAGGTTGACAATCATTGCTTTAATTTCATAAACTTCAGAATCCTACAAAAGCTAATCCTTCTGTTGTGTTAATAAATATTTTGAAGGAAATTAAATATTATCAAATGTCTTCTGTTCTCTCTTATAATCCATTTATTAACATTTCCTTATCTTTCATATTTCTACATGTCACTATCTCAAAAACAAAAAAGAAAATCAAGAATCCACTCTATCCATATCTGATGTTGAGATCTGATGCTTTCAAGCCCTATTTGTATCCACACCCTGGCATCTTTCAAAATTAGAATTGTTCATACATGATAAGCTTTAATGAACAGTACTAAAATTATAACTTCAGTGCAACTTTTAAAATATATATTCATTCGTATTTTATGTGTTGTGTTTTGTCTCCACGTACATATGTACACCACTTGCTGCAGTGCCCTATGGAGGACAGAAGAGGGACATGAGTGTCCTGGGACTGGAGTTACAGAGATTGTGAGTCAACACAGGGGTGGGTGGCTAGGACCTAAACCAGATACTACATAGGCAACAAATGTTCTTAACTATTAAGCAATTGCTACAGTTCCTTCAGTGCATTTGCCAACTAAAATATTTTATTTTATATTTCACAAAATCTTAAAGGCCTAACATGAAAATTTATGTACAGTAACAAAAATTAAATTCAGGAACTTTAATTGTGCAATTCCCTTGTGGGTTTTAATTATTGACTGGAATTTTTATCACTACGTAATTCATCTAATGCTAGAAAGCCAAGCTTCAACTCAAAATATTACTGCTTATTTTTGAATCCAATCTCTGGTTGAAGTTCACTCTCAGACATGTCTGGTTATTGAAGATAGTTCATGACCCCTAACATCTCATGACCTTGGGATATCTTAACAGTTCTTACTTTATATTGCTTGGTGAACAAAATCATGAATAAAACTCTATCAAACTACTTTAAAAAAAGCTTTAATCTACTTATTTTTATTTTAAAACTCTGAGTTGATATCAACTTAAAATACCATTTAGAATAACCCATTTGGTGGTAAGAAATAGTTAATACCTTTGTTTTATTGCTATGGCAAAATCCTATTGCAAAATTGATAATTTAGAATATATTTTAGTTTCAGTTGCTATACAGACATTATAAATAACTCTTATCCATAAAGGCAAAGAATTTCAGAACAAATGTAATTTTGTTAGTTATCAATGTGTGTTTTTATTGTGTACTCAGGATGAACACATTAGTAATTACCAGGATTAGATTATAATTCCTTAAATATCCCATTTGAAATACCATGAGGATTATGTCAAAAGTTCATTTATTCAAACTCAGGAATGAGTTTCTTTTCTTTTTTTTTTTTTTTTTTTTTTCTGAATGTGACTTGAAAATGCCGCATTGCATGGACAGGAATCACAAACACTGCGGAGCGTGCCCCAGTCACGGTGCGGAATGCTGTGTCCTGAGAAAGGAGCAGACTTCTCATGAGAACACTGCAATGTCATTCCGGCTGCTCTCAGACCAGAGTGCAGGTGGTTCTACAAAGCATCCGCTTGAGGCTTTGTGTTTACACAGTTGCTGCTCCGGGATGGTATTGATTGGGGAGGCGACTAATAAAACAAGCAGTCTTGCTTTCATCTGTGAGCAGTTGGGGGCTTTGTGAAGACAGGAAAGTGGTTTTAATTAGGACATGTTCCCTTCATGTGTTTCACTTTTTAATTCTTTTTCCAACTTGACCATTCTGACTCACATCCTCCTTGTATTTCAGAATTTCAGTCCCTGCACAACCCCCAGATGCTATGAAGAGAAACAGTTCTGAGAAAGACATCCATCCCTCCTCTGTCCTCTGATGAAACCTGAACATCAGTCAATCCCGTGTCCATTCTTTTCCAGGACAATTCCTTTACGTATGTTTTGAAACTGTGTGGATCAAAGAATATCACTTTAAAATAAATTGAAATTTGGAGTGAAAGACAAGAAACATAATTTTAACCTGAGATGTTCACCCATTTTATATGACAGCCATGAATTCAGCAAAGCACAATGTACCATGATCATTACTACCAATTCCTCACAAACACACACACACACACACACACACACACACACACAAAATTTAGAAAATCTTTTTAAGTCCATCAGTTCATATTTTTGTATCTTGCCTATTTTCTATAACTTTGTCATTAATTTGTATTTTCATATTTTTATACTTTTCTGATTGCTCTCTATTTCTATTTTATTCCTTTTTAAACTTTCAAAAATGCATCATTTATTTTATAATTAATTTATATCCAAGAAAATTTAAACACAATATCCAGATCCTAGAGATAGACTCATCAGATAGCTATGTAGACTATTCTGTAAGGAAAAGGATGATATGTTTTTTCCAAGGAAACTAAAAAATGCTTAAGGTTTGGGAAAGTGTTAAAATCTGACCACATAAATCAGAACACAAGCTGGGCATCTAAGAGTTCTCAGTGAGGGATGTACACTGTAATAGGGTTGATGTGATTACAAAAATGACAACTAGATAGGTAAGAAAGCAATTAGCACATAATTGCTGTATCATTTGGCTCAAATAGAAGACAAGTCTTTCATTTATCATTCATTTACAGTGTAGTAGGAACCTCAAGCCAAAGACAAAATTCATTTTGATAGAACTGAAGCTATCTAGATCTCAAATATTTTAAGTATAATATAGTTTGTATAATGGGGTTCAATTAATCTAAAAGAGCGTGATCGAAGTTGTGGGGAAAACAGAGAAGAGAGTATTTCCTTGGATTACAAAGTGCAGTCCTTGTTCAATACATACCTTTAGCTCAAAGGGCAAACATTCGCAGCCACCAGCTGAGGCTCCCCTACAAAACTCAGTGTTGTCTCAAGTGTGCAGAGCCCTGCTTCAGATGTTTGGTTTGTGTGCTTAATTTGAAAGCTGGGAACACAGAAGGGGAAGGTTTTGGAAGGACATATTAAAGGAGGGGGATAGTAGCTTTTAAGCAAAATATAGGCAAAGAAGTAGAATACAGGTGGCAGAAAGGCGTAAGCAAGGAAAACCCCCAAAATAGAATAATACCTTATGAGTTATTCATCAGGGGGGTCTTCCAAATAACACAGGTTATTGGCATTGTGCACTATAACTACACAATAAGACCCTATTGCTGACAACACCACAGACTTTGGGTATAGGGCATAACGAAACCATTCTCAAATGAACTAAGAAACTTCCTCCCTGCTTGCTAGCCTCCATAGCTCTGGAAGTTGCTGATGAAGATGCTCATGGAGAAAAGACATCAACAGTCTCACCTCATGCTAGACCCTATACGCTGCAATATCTACCCAGCAGGCAATGTTTTTATGGGGTGACTGTTTCTGGTTGGATTTGAGGCTTTTCAATAAAAAGTTATTTCATGCCTGGTACTGTAGAAAGCTCATCATTAGGGAGATCATAGACCCAGCTTAGAACCTGCTATTGTTATTTTTCTAAATGATCATGTTGTCAAATTGCCTTCCAAATATTTATGTTTATGACCACAGATCTGGACTGCTCTCAACTTTGGTCAGAAAAAATTCCCTTTGGCAGTGAATAGCAGTAATGCAGAGAGGTATAGCTGGTCAAAGTGTTGAGAAAAAGAGAAAGTGCAGTGCTCAGCTCTAAGTGGAACATTTACCTTAGTACCATCACTGCCAATGCTCAGAAAACATTGAAGAAAAAGATGCTGAATGTATATAAGATCTAGTGAATGGTGAGGAGTGTGAAATGCTGACTCTGGGACATGGCAGGACTGTTACAACCATGAAGTCACAATACCTGTGGTAGCCTTTACAAGACCTAAATAAGATCAAGTCAAGCCAACAAATTCCAAGAGTAGAAAATCTCCAGACCTGCCTGAGGAGCGGTTGGTGATAGAAAGTAATTGGGAGAGAGACAATCACTCTTTTTTGTTTAGTTGGATGTTTTCATCTTTGCTTTATTTCAACAGATTCTATTTATATATCTTCGTGCATGTTCATACATAAATTGTACATACATACATGCATGCATGTGAATGTGCTCAGGTATGTAACAAATAGAAAGAAATACAAAAAAAATGAGTCTATCCACTTGACAAGGGCCATGGGAGGCATTTAAAAGAGGTTAACTGGGAGGGGGCTTAACTGGGAGGGGGCTTGTAGGAGGAAAGAAAGAGGTGATGTAATTCTATTTCAATTCAAAAAATAAAACAAAATATAACTGAGAGAGAAAGAGAGAATCATTCTTTATTGAGAATTTGACCACTGGCAGGTTTTCTGTGTTCTAGTTAATGGCCCCACATGTATGCATACATGAACATATCTAACTGACTTGGTGCCCTAGTTTTTAAAAGAAAAAAACATGAAATTGTGGATTTGTATATGTGACAAGCTGAAGAGAAGACATGGGGTGTTATGATCAGATTTCTTCATGTGTACATATGAAATTCGCAAAAAGAAATTCTCTGTTCAGGACAACAGGCACGAGGGTTTAACTTGCTCTGTAGCCAATCCTGCAGCGTCTGAAGGATGAGGAACCTCATTAAACTGAATTATCATGTTGATTCCAGAACCAGACCGGCAATTCAACTTTGAAAATTGCTGATGAGCCTAGTGACTTTGATCAAATCACTGTAACTTGTGGTTCTTCTCCAAAACAGAGAAAAAGAGTTATCTCATAGTATTGAACAAACTAAATGAGTTAATAATACATGGGGAGAGGACCTGTAAGGGCTAAGATCCTGGCTCCAGCCTCTACCCAGGGTCCTAAAGGTGAAACGCTTCTCAGAAGCAAAGGAGGAGGATGTGAAAGGTCTTTATGGCAACTTCACACACAACTGAGGACCATGCTCTTCATTGCATGTGCTCCTTATTGCTCTGTTTCTACTCTAATAATCCTGTCCTACTTCTAACTTCTCCATGCTCTTCTTCTAGCTTCTTCTTCTCCTACAGGAGCTTTGAAGCAATAAGGAGCTGAGCGACTCACCAGGACAACACAAAGGTCCAAGGTCATAGGAGCAAAATCTTGACCAGACCTGGGTGGAGGAGGGGGTGCGCAGTGCCCAATGACAACTTTGAGACTTTGAGACACAGATCCATTGTTAGTAGACTGACAAGTGAGGAATTGGCGTCCTTTTTCTTAGTAACCTTGCTTGGACATCTGTGACTCTGACCTTGTGTAAGCTGTAAAGTTTTCTTTTTACAAAAAGCCTTTCATCTAGTTGAACTAGTTCTGAGGTGAAAATGAACTAGTTGTGTGTAGTTAGCAAGGCAGGCTTTTAGGTGTCTGTAGTCCCCGTGGGGAAAAAAAATATCTAGTTATGAAGCATGTCCCAGTATATGTTCTATATATTGAAACTATATAGCTAAGTAAAAATTATCTGTTTGTCAAAGGTTGTACAGTGCATATAAGGAAAATACCTACTTTTCCCCACTCACAGTCCTCTTGCATCTGTGACTTGGCTAGAAATCACTTTTTATGTATATTTAATTTTCCTAGCTCCTTCTTAAAGGATGGGACCTGGACAGTCACTTCCCCATCGATGCAGGAGTTTTGACTGACTTGCTCTACTGCAGGCTCAATGACTTCCATTGAGTCCATGAGCAAAATATCCACAAAATGTCAAGAAGTCATTGAGAAATCACCACGTTTTGTCTAAATGACTAATCAGAAAAGCCACATACAAATAAAGAGTTTTATAATACATTTCTGGTTCTGAATATCTAACTTGTATTTCTAATGATAGATTAGATAGACAGATGATAGATAGATAGATGATAGACTATCAGCATCTTTTAATATTTACACAAAAATCTTGTAGAAGCAAAAGGCTGCTTATTTTTGATAATGAGAAAACTACATTTTTTTTATTTTTTTAGAGTTTTTAATACTCAAACACAGAAGTCTGCTTCATTTCAGCTCCTTTACTGCCAAGCCAGGGGGAAGGGACTGTTTCAGCTTCTCGGCTTTCTCCTTGTCTGTGATGACCAGGGTGTAAAGGTACCTGCTGCAGCGAACCTTGAACTTCACATTATCCTTGTTCTTCTTGATCTTGACAGATTTGGCATCCTTCCGCCAGGCCGTGAGCAGGAAGTCCTTGATTTCCTCAATTTTCCGAGGCATGGCGACAGGCGCTCGGCGCTGGAGACCGTACCTCGGATTTAACCCCCTTCCCCGACTACCCCAAAGACTCCGAGAAAACTACATTTTACCTTTACTTTGTAGTCAACATATGAATCAGAAGGCATGGAACAGCTAGTGAATGATAACCAAATGACTGGCGGCTCAGCACAAACTCTGGCTTCTAAGTTTTATCAGTAGGAGAAGAGCTGACTGCTTCCAACAGAGGATTTCATGTGTTTGCAGTTTTTTAAAAAGCAAATTAGAAGTGTGTTTCTAGCCTATTTACTCATTTATTCTAAAGTCTTAGACTCTGATAGATATTTCTCCCTTGATTAATTCAGGGACAATCTCATTTCTTCTTATGTCTCAAGTTGTTCAGAAGCCTTACTTGACCCCATTGGCACAGTGTGAAGGATCTGGCGCCTCCACTTCTAAAGACCTTGATTCGGAAGAAGTACGTTACTCATCTCCTTATGTTCCGTTATCCAAAACTGACCCAACAGTTTACTTCTAACCATCGAGAAGCAGACGCACAGAAGTCAGCTGTTTGTTCACGGCTAGCGCAACACTCTCATTTACTTGACACTAAATACAATCATATTCAGTGATAAATAAATGACAAAGTTAGATGGGAAGATGAGAGTTTTCATTTATTCATGGTGGTAAAGAACAATATCGTGTGTAAAATCCCTAAACTAAAAAAATGTGAAGAGACCTCTTGCTCAAAAGATTACCTTGAAAAGAAAATGTATATTAGATTATCCTAGTATTTGCTATATAAAAGGGGGCTGCAATTATATGCATGTGTACCTCAAAAAGAAAGCAAAATTTTGAAAATAGGAAAAGGAATTCAAAATATAGGAAATTGTGCTTGACTCTATGAACTTTAGGCAAAATAATTAGAAAATTTTAATATTTTTCGGAATTTTAAAAGAATACTTTATCAATTCTTTTAGGTTTTTACTTAAGACACTCAGTGCATATTATTATCACCTCTCTTGTTTATGTTTTATATTGCTTCAGAGTCTGGAAGTCTGTGTCCCAAAGACATCTTGTTTCGTTACTTTACTCAGAATACACTCTGAATGCACCTGTTTGATTGCTACTGCTAAACAGTGGTTATTTTTATGAGAAGGTTGTTCTATTAATTTATATTTTATTTTATTATTTTAAGACATCATGGAATATCAGGGTGTCTTTGAAAGAGACTGAACTTTTCTCAGTTCTATTGTGCTTAACTTGCGTGTTCAAGGAACTCATTGTCCACCAAAGTCAGCCCATGCCACAGGCTCCTGGGTTCTTGTCCCACAAATTCAAGGAAGAAATTCAAATAAGCCACAGAGAGTGAATTTTTTTTAAAGAAAAAAAAAGAGTTATTATATATATATATATATATATATATATATATATATATATATAGAGAGAGAGAGAGAGAGAGAGAGAGAGAGAGAGAGAGAAGCTTAAGAGAGAGAAAAGAAAGCATAGCTTTTGTTTAGTAGGAGAGGTCATGGAGAGTTGGAGACCACTGAATGCCACTGCTGTGTAATTACCAAGTTAGTAGGTGGAGGAAGAGACCAGGGCAGGGATGGGTTGCTCAGATCAGTCTTCATCTTAGGTGTGGAGATCCTCCAGTTTCCGGTCATGTCCTTGGTATGGTTTCCAGGAAGTGGATATTATATTAGGGCAAAGTGATAAAAGAAAAACAGAACCCCCTTCTAACATCCCCAGTCTCTGGCCATGTTTGTACTAGAGATACTGTTGGCTTAGGCACTTCCAGCATCTCCAGTCTCTCCCTAGGACAAGGCTATATAGACAGTCACTTTTCATCAAGAAAGAAACTGGTCAATTTTCTTTAAAATCATTTTTACTGTAAGCTTTCTAGCCAATTTCTACCAAGTGATGCCATCATGGAGCCCAGGCTGGCCTCAAACCTGCTATGTAGGGAAAGGTGATTGCTGCAATATCTCAAGTGCAACGATGACAGATGTGCATCTCCAATCTCTGGTTTATATCCTGCCAATGTTGAATCTAGAGCTGTCTGCATGCCACTCTACCAACTAAGCTCCATTCTAGGAGGAAATAACACAGTCAAGTTGGTGGTTGGCTCTTTGAAAAATTTATTTTCCTCTCAACAACAACAAAAATATTTTAAAAGAAGAATTTTAGCAATAGATACATGAAATTTCATTTCAATTATTTATCAGTTAGAATAAACAACATTGCCCTATTATGTGGAGAAAATGCTTTGGACTCTGATACATTAGCATCAGTGACAAGCTACCTGCAACACTTAGAAGCAAGTTGCCTTCGACCTAGTCTTCAAGCCAAGTGTCTTGACTTTGCATAAACTTCCCATAGTTCATACTCAGCTTTGAAATCCTAACTCAAAAAGATCCCAGCAGTGGTACTGTAGCTATAAATCAACAGAAAATAAAACTTAAAGGAATGTTCATGCATAGTTGGACAGTTTAAATTATTAAAGTAGATAAAAAGAATGTAGAACATATTTCAAAAGTCCACTGCGGGGGGAAAACAATCTTATCTAGAGCCTTTGTTTGTTTTCTCTACTCATTTCAAAACTCTGCCTGAAATATCAAGAAAACATTCTCAAGAGAGAATGGGAAATATGTAATATTTGAGCTAAAATAGTTTGCCCAGAATACATGACTTCCTTTGCTGTTGCAGTAGTTCAGTAGATTTTCACAAAGTCACTACCTAAGTCACCCAGGAAATGAGAGAATTTCCACAGAAATAGCACGCAAAGTTTACATAAGAAACAACTTTTGAGAACCAGTTGGGGAGCAGCCAGCTCCTTCTTCATCCGCAATGGTTAGGACTACAGTCTCACTCCGCTCTGCCCTTTCCTGTAAGGCTGTGGAACCAACTGCACACCATCTGTAAGAGGATGCATAAAGCATCTATCATTCGTCGGTGACCAAAGTACTCAGAGTGGTCTAAAGAGATCTAAGAAGACAAAAGTGGTACACAAATAGTTAGGTTTGCAATTTTCTCTCATCCCAGCCTGCACTCATGGGTCCACACATATACAATCACTTGTTCTCATACTCAAGGCTTCATTCTTTTTTGACACCAGCTCACAACATCTCTAATTGGCTTTCCCAGGAGTAATAGAGCAGTGTGTTATGAAATTATAACACTAAATATAAATAAAATATAACAGCACATAAATAAGTCTAGTGACCCACCTCAGTTGTTATTCAGCCCGCACTGCTCTTAGCAGAAAATGTTGTAATACTATATAAAAATCTTAAGTTATGATCTTTAAAAGTGAACTTTAACAAATTTTGGGAACCAGTTTTGGAGAAACCTGATACTTAAAGATAGATTACATCTCTACTTATATTCAAAGATTTCTCTTACAACCAGTGTTTCAGAAATCATTGCCACAAATACCTAGGTGCCCTACCTTTCAGTCTCTATCAGAGCAATAATTTTGCTAAATGTTACACACCATGCACACCATGCTATGACACTGTCAATTTCTATACCTGATTCATGGGTGGCAATCTTCAGGCCATGAAAAGTTAGCATTATTTAAAGTCTTTGTTGATTTATTGGCTTCCAAGACACCTCATGAGGAAATTAGTGTTGCCTGAACTTTTAATTATTCAGAATCATATTGATTGTGAGCAGAAACCAAATGTAGTGCCTGTGTTATTTTAAGTAACAAGCTTACAATTCTGTGAGCAATAAAGACGAATCCATGAGGAGCCTAGGAAGGAACTCATTTTAAAAAGTCCTAGATGTCACTTCTAATCAGAAGTGACCCTCTCATGGTTGCTTGCAGTTAGCTAACTCAATAGCTGCTGATCTGAGAGATTTTCTTGACTGGCTATAGCTAGAGCTTCCAGAGTTTAAAAAATCAATACCCATTTTCTAAAGGGCAAGTAGGTTGGGTTGAGAGATATGTGAAGAGTTTGATTCAAACACCACTAAAATGCCAGATTTCCAAAGTAAGAATAATATCCAACATTTTAAAGATTGCTTATTATATGCCAGACCTTTAAAACATGTTCTCTAGCACAAATTACCTTAAGTTATTTGAATTTACAGATAAAGGGAAGAAAACTCTCATCTAGTGATGAAACTCTTCTTGGTTAAATTTTTTCACAAACAGAACCACACTCACATATACACTCTGATTTCAACACTCCCACAGCTGAGCATAAAGTGCTCGGCCTTTTTCCTCATCACTGAATGAAAACCACATGTAGTCAATCAACAGGGTCCATCCTCCATAGCAGTGGTTCCCAATCTTCCCAATGTTATGACCCTTTAGTGTAGTTTCTCATGCTGTGGTGACCCCCCCCCCAGCCATGACATTATCTTTATTCTTACTTCATGACTGTATTTTTGCTACTATTATAAACCGTAATGTAAGCATTTTTGGAGTGAAAAGTTTGTCAAAGGAGTCGCAACCCACAGGTTGAGAAACTATAGTATGTGTTTTCAACTTCAGGCCCAAATAACAAAGTAGACACACAGAAAAGCAGTCTATCACAAACTAAAAGGTATTCTAAATTATCTATCAAAATTGATCATTTTTAATAACAACAAAATATAGTTTCAGATTTTAGGATGTCAGTATTTCCTTTAACATTTCCATTCATTACATCCTAGTCCACAAATATATGTCTTCAAATAAGGCTGGTAATTTTGGTCCTGTCTGTAGTCCATCTCTCTTTGAAAATTATAATGTGCCACAATCAACGTTATGGTTGATGACTTAAAGATATTCAATATATTCAGTATTTGCGTCCTACAGTTACAGAAGGACAACTGCCATTATTGTATTTTGTTTTATGCTCTTTGTTTTTTCAGTTTCCATTTGTTTAGTTCAACTTTATTTATGTTGTGCTGTTCACTATAAAGGCCAAGCCATCTACAGACTACATATGTAAGAACTAAGCATTACATCAAAAGTACTTCCTAAAATTCCAGGTCTGTCACAATGAGAAAGGAAATTACCACTGTAAGAAAATTTTTGTACTAGATCAAGGCTCTTAGAGGCTAGGACTTGGGAAGCAAATGAGTGAATAAAAACCAGGAAACAGTATGAACTAATAGATATGTTGAATACATAGCAAGTGTCAAATCTACAGTTTATGAACAAGTAACCCAGTGCATGTCAGCTATGCCTCCATAGAGCCATGTAAAGAAAGAATAAATCGGGAAGTTGAAAAGGAAATAAAAGACAGAGGCAGAAAAAGGAGTAGATGCTTCATTTCCTGAAGAAAAAGCAAATATGACTTAGATGAGGAACAAAACCAGTAAATGCCCAAATACATGTTCACTGTGCTCTAAAAAGCAGAGATGGAAATTTAAGAGAAATGAGTTAGGCTCAAAGAAGTAAGATCTTTGGCTTTCCTCCAAATTAAATAGAATAGAAATCCACATTAATGAGCCCGTTTGTGATGAACTGGGGCAAATCTTGTGATTTGTGTGAGCTCGCTCACCAACTTCATTATCTTAATGTAATATACAGTGAAAATATCGCCAACCACAATTACAGTTAAAATGGAAATGCTCTGGCCATCTGTCTGAACCTCTGAAACCTGTATCATGCCTCATGGTATAATTTAGCTTGGAAAACTATGCAAAAAACAGTCCTTACTCTGGGATAGAATCTGTATTGGTCATAATGTAAAGATTAAAAACTAGCAGAAAATATTTATTCTTCTGTAGGTTTTAACATAATTGGAATATTTTCTTCCCTGGAATCTTAATATCTTCCACAGACTTCTATCCATCTCTTTTCACTAAATAGAACACCAACAGACAACAAGACAAGAGAAAAATGAAAACAAAAGGGATTTTGACTAAAAGAAAACATGAGCATTATCTAAGGAGCAAAGAACCGGATTCCAAACATTTCGGTGTCCTTAATTCATAACAGGACATTCTCATCTGTGAAAGTAATACATATTGTTTTTATCAGCTCCCTTCTGTCTCTTTGAGTCTCTATTTAGCTACATGCCTAGGAAACAGAATTTGTAATCCAAATTTGCTTGGCCAAGCTAAGCCTCTAGTTAAAATATTCTCTTTGTTTTTATACTGGTATGAATGTAAGACAGTTTCTATCATTTGCTCTCACACACTGTACACTAAACTTCAAGATCTCAAGTGTCAACAACAACTTGTGTGTTGTGTGATTTTTTTTTTGCCAGTGGAGAATGAGAATGAATTAGAAATAGTCCTGGCATGCGTGTATCATTATTGGTGGGTGAGATCTGATATGGTATATTTGGTAAATTATCACTGCCTTTGTTTGCAGAGCGTTTTCCAGTCATTCCATCATCTAAGACCCTGAGATGCTTAGATATCCCTGAGAATCCAGCAACTTATGTGCCAGTGGGCAGCAGACTGGGAACTCCAAGTCTTTGCTCCCACACGTCACCAGCATCTTTGCTAGTTACTAAATATTCATAACAATACCACTAATTATTATGTGAGTTTCTTTTTAAGTGCCCTAGAAGACCAGAAAGTATGGTGACTAGTTCTCACTCTGAAGACAAGCAATTGAGACTCACTCTTATAATCTGTCTCCTTATTTTTATTGCTCCAATAACAATAAAAAAGCTGCAAGTGTGTTTGTCTGTCTTTAGAAATACAGGTGAAGACAAAAGTCTCTGCTCAGAAGGCCGAGGCTGTGGCCTTCATCTGCAACCAACAGTTCTGTCTCTATAAGAACCAGTTCAACTGACTCCTGGCATTGGAGTCTCTGCTCACTTTGAAAGAAGACAGCCATTATCCTAGTAGTGCTTCATTATTATGATTGACACCATGACCAATTTGGGGAAGAAAGACTTTATTTGGCCTTCCCATCAGTTGATAATGGATGAAAGTCAGGGAAGGAAGTATGAAGGAATGCTGCTTACTGGATTGCTCCCCACGGCTTGCTCAGCCTTACACAACCCCAAACCACCTACCCATAAGTGATACCATACACAGTGGGCTGGGCCTTTTCACATTAACTACTTGCCAAGAAAATGCTCCACAAATGTACACATAACCATTTCTGATAGAGACAATGCTTGAGATTCAGCTTCCTTTCTTCTTTTTTTTTTTCAGATATGTTTAGGTTTGTGTAAAGTTAACAAAACTAGCTAGACAGCTATGCATTTGAATGATTGTAGATGAGCATGAATACATTTCAAAAATGTTTTCAAAAAAATGTTTTCAAACACAGTGATGGCTGGAGTCAATTCTAAAAAATTGCAGTTGAACTCAGATTGCAATTGACAGTGATCTTTTTCATTCTGATGTACTTACCTGTACTTAGAGATGACAATAAAAAGACAAGATCTTAATCAAACATTCTTCCTAGGAGGAGACTTTATAGACGTCCATGCACTTTGTACCCTCTATATGTACTTTGGGATATGAAAACAACATAGGCAGAATTTTAAACAAAAAAGGGACAATACTTGAAGCCTGATCCTTAAAAGCTCTGCTGGATAGGAGAATCTACTGCGAAAAAATAAACCATACTTTACACAGTATTAAAATGATAGTTGCTTAAAATGTCTGCAATTATATAGGATTCAGAAGGGCCACCCCCCACTGTGTTCCACTCAAATGAATGGAATGCACATGGTTAAATTACCACCTGCAGCGTGTGTGAGCGGACAGTGTACGCAGCTGTCACTGTAGCCCTGTAATTATGAAAGTATCTTTCCACTGTTGTACAATTAGCAGGCCCTATCTTTCTTTCTCCCACTAGATAATGTTTTTGCTGGTATCAAGAGCACATGACCTCCTCTACTTGTTAAGGTACTTGTGTCTCAATTGAAAATAACCAATCTAGAGGGTGGGGCTCTCACGTCTTCAACATCATTTGAAGGGCGCTTTTAAAACATTTTTATAAAAATAGAGAAGACTGCCTGTCTTGTTTCAGTTACCTCAGTAAACTCCAACTTGGATCTTGCCTCTCTCCCTATCTTACAGCTCCTTAATTCTTTGCACTACAAAAGTAACAACAACAAAAAAACTTTCTGTCTATGGTTTAGTACTTACCTTTGACCTCTGATCTACTTTTGATACTGAAAAATTTTCTCCAGGACTAATTGCCATCATTCCTTTCATCTTCAGGCTTCAAATTGTCATCTTCTAACCATAGCAATCCTGAACTCCCAATAGCTGTAGTTGCCAGACACTGGGTCTGGCAGGAGTCAGTCCTGGGTGAGGGCAGGGCTTAGGGAGTCCACCTCTTCCTTGGCCAACTAGTGACTTAGGATAGAGAGCAGGAGGCAGTGTTTGAAGTATCTACTGGTGACCCTCCCAGACTCTAGAACAAATGTGTGGTGACACAGATGCCCTGACTGAATTTAATGGGTCAAAAAAAAAAAAAGGTTAAGAATGTAGGAAAGGCATTTGTAAGAAAGAAAGGAGACTGACAGGGATGGAGGGAGAAAAGAGAGCTTGAGGGTGAGAAGAGTCAGAACCCATAGATGAAATTGTCAAACAACAAATTTAACTAATAAAATCAGCAAATCTGCACAATATAAAAGTGAGGATCAGATGCAAAAATTTGGTAAGTATGACAAAAATTAACCTAGAAGCTATTAAACTTTAAAAAATTGAAACAATTTAAGATTACTGAGAACTGGAAGGTAAATCAAAGCTTAGATTATTCTGATTAAATCATGATAACAAAACCAAAAACACAGTTGGGCGGTGGTGGCTCAAGCCTTTAATCCTAGCACTCAGGAGACAGAGACAGGTGCATCTCTCTGAGTTTGAGGCTAACCTGATCTACAAGAGTTAGTTCCAGAACAGCCAGAGCTGATACACAGAGAAACCCTGTCTCAAACACACACACACACAAAGAAAAACAAACAAACAAAAAAAACCTCCTAGAGCTTTGCCTATGTCATCAGACACCTAGCCCCAAAAGTAAGTGCTGACTGAAGCATGGACTACAGACCCTCCCACTGTGGGAACAGAGGTGGGCATTTTGCTAAATAAATAAAGTAGCTTGTGTAGTACTTGCTTCATTACTGTTAATATACTTCTATTTAGAGTCTGGAATATACTAATTTCATTAAATATTTAGCATATATATGAATATATAACATTTATAGTAAACCAAGAAGAGTCATCTGGGGCACTGGCATCCAGTAAATTAAATATTTAAAGTGAGAAAAGTTCTAGAAAAAAGTAAATTTCAGAAGTTAAACATCACACTTGTATTTCTGTAGCAAGTTTGTCATTAGAAGGCACCAATAAATAAATATCATTTATGCTTTCAAATATGCTTCTTCCTAGTTCTGAAAGAAATACAAGTACTATATGCAAATTTAAGAGACTTGTCATTATTTTACAATTTCACCAAAAATGTTCTACCACTTTTTTGTCATAGACAAAAGACAAATATTTTCAAAATTACTGGAGGAAAAATACAGGCTGTTTTAGGCTTTTATGGGGGAAACAAACAAGCAAAGCAAAAAAAAATGACTCTTAAAAATTTAAGGGGATCAGGGATCAGCATGATGGTTGAATTGTTGTCAAGCCTGATGTCCTGGTCCACACAGAAAAAAAAAAAAAAAAAAAAAAACCACTCCTGAAAGTTGTTCTCTGCCCTCTACATGTAAACTGTAGTATCACATCTGCCTGCACCCAAGGCACACACACACACACATGAACATACACATGCATACTAAATAGTATAGACATAAATGTTAAATATGGCTGTCTGAATGAGAAATGCCCCCATAGGCTCATGCATTTGAACACTTGTCCCCTTGTTGGTGACACTGCTTAAGGTTATTTAAGTGCTAGGATGTGAACCTTGCTGAAGGACTCATGTCATATGGGGCAGGCTCTGAGAGTTTACAGCCTCCTCACACTTCCAGCGCTCCCTCTCTGCTTCCTGTGTGCACTTGAGACGTGATTTCTCACGTTCCTGCTCCTGCTGCCTAGCCTTCCCCATTTATGGACATCTTGCCCTCTGGAACCATAAACCAAAGCAAACTCTTCTACAAGCTGCTTTTGCTCATGATATGTCATTACAGTAACAAAGAAAGTAATTGATGCAATAAATGAATGTAGTTTTTAAGGAGCATGTTTTCGTGTTGCTTCAGAGAAGAATGTCATAGATTTAGGACACAGAAATTTGACATGCGGTGTGTACCTAAAAATGGCTAACTTGTCACAATTAGATGACAGGTCTCTGCATATGTGACAGTCCTCGGTTCTCAGTGGTTTATCCCTATTACAACAATATAAGACACATGATTAGTATCCTGACTTTTAGATGAAGACTCTGTGATTCAAGGTCACTTAGTAATTCTCACAAATCAAATAACTAGAGTTTCAGGAAGGAACTGCATGCAGTGCCTGACTTCTGGCATTCTTTCCATTCATTAGATCATAGAATATTGAAGCCTTACCTCAAGCTGGCTCAGTCAAGACTGTTTTTTGTTGGGTTTTTTTCATTTATTCTTTGAGAATTTCATGTTCACTGCATTTTGATCACATTCACTTCCTACTGCTTCTTTGTAAGTCCTTTCAGACATCCCACCATATCCCCATCTCAACTTCATGTCCTTTTGGTTTTTATTTTTTACTACCAAATGAGTCCAACTAATGCCTTCCTATATTGGGTATGGACAATCTATGGGGGGCACACCCTGAAGAGAATTGACTCTCTTTTCCCTGATAGGCATCCATCAACTGCCACTAGCTCCTCAGCTAAAGGGCACGTGGTGAGGAAGCCCTTACCTATCCCATGCCTATATTGACTGTGTTGATCTTTTGAAGGTCTTGTGCTGGCAGTTACAGCCACTGTGAGTTCATGCAATGGACTTCCATGCCCAAAATACACTGTTTTGGAGCTGTCCTCCCCAACCTCTAGCTCTTAAAATCTTTCTACCCCTTCTTCTGTGATGTTCTCTGAGTCTTGGCAGTAAAAGGTATGATGCATATTTTCTCTGTATTTTGACAGGTTGTGTGTCTCTATTAACTATCACCAATACTTCAAAGCAAGACTTCTTTGATAAGAGCAGAAAGATGCTCTGAACTATAGGTATAAAGACAAATATTTGGAAGGTAGTTCAATACATTCCGCAAAATAATAGTATAAATTCTCCCCATAGGCCCAAGCTCTGTTTCTTGGCCAGGTTTTTTCTTGGCCAGTACTTTTGCCTTCTTTCTACTGGTCTTTTATAAATTTGCACTCCTTAATCAGTGCCTGATTGGTACTCTTCAGCCCTGATACCACTTCTTAAGATGCAGTCAGCTCTGGTCTTTGCAACCCCTGAGCCAGTGAGGAATTTTTACTGAACACACAGGAAAAATGCCTTAGTGCAAACAAGCCTGAGTCTAAAGGCTACACCTAAGTTACAAAAATGTCAACTTTGACTTCAAGAGTCTGTCACTCTGACACTTGGGTCTCTGCTTCTGTGCTCACTTCACTTTCAGTCCTGCAGTGTCTTCAAAACTGTAATGTGGGTGCTTGTAATTCTACGGTTTAACTTACATTTTAAAAGCTTGAAAAGGTAATAAAATGTGCTTGTCTTTCTGACTTCCTCAGCAGTTTAGATAATGTAACTTTTCCTAAAATGATGAAACAGTCCTTCGATGAACCAAGTCTGATCATTGAGTTCCTCCAGGACGGGAGTATCAAAATATCAGGAGTGTCAGAACAGTAAATGACTCAGAATGAGAAATGTTGCCATGTCTGAGACAGCATAATCTCACCTGTCATTTTAGACAGTCTAAGAATATGGAAAGTTAATGTATTAAATGTAATATATCATACTTTATGTAACAACACATTTGAACTATTTTCATTTCAAGGTATTATTGACATAATTTATATTAAAATATTTTTCATTTTAGTTAAATTTGGAATTTAATTTCAAACCCCATTGTGTTTATTCTACAGTATAATCATAAGTTAAATAAAAATACTCTTCTTCAGGCTGAGGAGGTGACATAGCAAGTAAAGTGCTTGTGTCAGGGAGGACAGATCTGAGTTCAGATCCCTCAGAAATCACACAAGGCCAAAAGCTAAAACACCTGTCTATAATCTAAGCACTCCTGTGACAAGATGGGAGGCAGGTGGAGACAGAAGTTTTGCAGAAGCCCTTGGTCATTTAACCTGTGATATGCAGCAGCAAATACAAAGGCATTCTCTCAAACAAGAAGCAAGGTCTGTCCTTTGACCTCTATATATGCAAACAATGTGGCACAAAGGTACACATGAGTGCATGCACGCGCACACACACACACACACACACACACACACACACACACACACCAGACCCACACAGTTTTAAGAATCAACCTTCAGTCATGCTTGCTTCATTTAAGGTGCTATATTGCAAGGAGGGCCCACTTGTTTATCCCAGCCTCCCCCAAAATAACTACACCAAAATTGTATTAATTAAATCACTGCTTGGCCCATTAGCTCTAGCTTCTTATTGGCTAACTCTCACATCTTGATTTAACCCATTTCTATTAATCTGTTTATCATCAGATAGCAGTGGCTTACCAGCAAATATTCAGCACTTCTGACCCTGGTAGCAGCTCCATAGCATCTCTCCAACTCTACCCTTCTTTGTCCCAGCATTCAGTTCTGTATTCCCTGCCTACCTTAGTTCTGCCCTATCAACAGACCCGAAGAAGTTTCTTTATTCACCAATGAAAGCAACACAAAGACAGAAGGACCTCCTACACCTGTGCTAATACTTCCTATTTCAGTGGGAAGTATTTGCTGTTGGCTCTAAGTAGCCAAGTTCAAAGATGCTAGAAGTTTTGCAATGAATAGCATGGCCTTGCCAAGAAGTCTTTCTCTAACCGGAAAGCACCAGTGAGATCACACTAGTGACATGAGAAAGAAAACAATGTCCGGATTTGCAGAGTTTGACAAGTGTATAATGTAAATGCTCCTTTCATGACTAATTTCAGCTTATTAAACTGACATTAAAAACACAGAGGGATAATAATTACTTGATTAGTGCAGTTCTCAGGATCTATAAATATATTTTATTACTTCAATATATACAATAAATTCATTGTGATGATTATTTTTGCCTGACAAAAAATGACCATGATAGGGAAAATCAAATTAAAGACTAATGTAGACTATTAGTTTCTATTTTAATTTTTATCAAGAGCTAGACTGTAGCAATAAAAAACTGATGCAAGTGTGCACATACATACATGTGTACATATTTGCCATAACAATAAAATAAAAATCACTGACAAATGCTCTGGAGGAAGAATTTTTTTGAAACAGAGTTATTTTCCCCTCGATTTCCTAGTACTGGCTTGAAACAAAACATGTTTCTCATTCTACAATATTCTCTTTTTATATAAAACTTTTCATTTTACCTTCAGATAGCATCTTGTAGAAGTTACCCTATTATCTATCTATAATCTAAAGCTCATAAATAGGAAGTATCTAAGTGCTATACATGAAAGGGGTTCTAATTTCAAAATATTAGGTGATTGTAAAAATACAATAAATGTGTAAATGTGTAAATATTTCAAGATTTCATGAAAAGAGTACCTGGTTACTTGATTTTCAAGTAAACTTATTTCTATTTAAAAATCTGAAGTATAACTGAAAAGCACTTATGGTAAAATAAAATGTAAAAATGGCTTAAAATACTTGAAAATGGAAACAAAACTCCTTGTAATGAGAACGTGGCAGCTTATCTTTTGAAATTACTTCTGAATTAAGAGAAATATATTTGGATTTTTTTATCACATTTGAAATATGTACATATTTTGAAATAGTGTTGTGATATTATAGTATTGCTCCTTTAAGAAGTTAAAAAATGCATTAAGGCTGAAATTCATTTCTAGTAGTGCCAAAATAAAGTACATGTGATTTTGAATCTCGAGAAGCAGGATTATCAAAAAAAAAATGGAAGCTTTAAAATTATGAAACAAAATACATGCCTTCATGGAAAAAGCACAAAACACGACATCTTAATGCCACCTATTGTTTAAAATGGGGTTGTGCATTAGAAATAACCCCCGAATTGCATACAAATAAATGGGCATTATAACTTGTAGTCACTCTAAGAATAGATATGCATACACTCAGATACACTCAAACCCTAGACACTTCCGAAAGGTTTATATAACTTAAATAATTTGTGCAATAAAAGGAGAAAATTGGACCTCCAGAGACTAAGAGCAAAATCAAACCATGGCAAAAAAAATCACCCTGTAAAACTTATCTTGGTGTCAACTTTAAATTAATGATCTTAAATATGTGTTACTTCGTTAAATAGCAACTTAGTTAGAAACCACACCTCCCCTATACCGACACCGGATTAAAGGGTCACAATTACACTCTAAGAGGAAAGTGTGATAGCCAAGCTTGCCACAAGATGGAGACATTTCACCATTAAAATGCAAATAAGCCCATCCTGGAGAATGGAAATTTCTCCCTTAAAATTGAAATGTGAAACAAATGCCTTTCCTTTCCACCCATAGTAAAGTGACTACTAGAACCCACATTATCAATCCTATTTTATGGCCAAATGTGCCAATTTAGACACATCATTTAGTTTAAGTGAAAACTTTTTAACATTTGTATAATCAATCTAAAATTCCAGTAGATGCGATTTACTAGCCATTGCTGAACACTGGGACAGTGAACTGCACTTTCCAGATCCCTACTAGACTGACACCACACTCAATGGCTTCCTCAAACACATCTATCCTGGTGGGATAATCCTACTGAACGCCTTCGGGACCACACAGCTGTTCTTGTCATCGAGACAGTAAACAGCTCAATGTTCTGTAGAAAGCTGATTATGTTACAGTAGAAATGCCTACAACAGACAGATAAGACATTCTCCTGACAGCTAGGGACATGTTCCATAAGAAACATCTCTGTTCGTGGTATGACTAACAAACAATTAATTCTCTCACACTTCTATCAAGTAAACAAACTTCTGTAATCCTGTAAAAAATATTCTTATATTTTTATAAATACAAGAATATATAAAATATATAGGAAATATATAAGATATATAAAAATAATCTTATATAGTGAGAATCACCTGGGTTAATCCCAGAGAATTTAAAAGAACAATTATAAACAAGATAAAAGAGTTCAAGGAGTTCAAAGAGAAGAGGATTAAACACCGGAACACTGGAGTACACTCAAAGAAGATAAAAAGAAACACATTTTTGAAGTCCAACAACCCAAACATAAGAATAAATAAAAACCAAGAAGACAAGTCATGATGTCAAAATGAATTCACTAAAGACATAGAAATGGCTGAAGAAAACTGAAGCAGAAATGAAGATAGAATTGAAAAATAAATATTTAATTAGAAAATACAGATTATGTCTTAACAGTAGAATGGGTTAAGTAGAAGATAGAATGTCATTAGAAACCAAAGCTAGAGTAGTTGAACCACTCATTTAAAGAGTATGATAAATTTTTCAAACACAGATGGGACAAATATGCAGAACGATGAGACAACACGAAAGAATAAACTTGGAAACTGTAAGCATAGAAGGAGAAGAATCCTAGGTTAATGGCATAGACCATTTCTTCAATAGGCTAATAAGAGAAAACATTCCCAAGTAAAAGAAATACATATCCATAAATGTAAAAGAAACACACAGAACACTAATAGACAAAGCCATGGGGAAACTCTCTATGGACTAATATAGCTAAACACTTATTATATAGAACAAAAAATGGGTATTGAGGGTTGAAAAAAATAGGCCATACTCATGCATAGGAAACCTTACCAGAAAAACAGCTGAATTCTCAGTGAAAGAGCTTTAAATGCCAGAGGAACCCAGAGTACATATGCCAACCTAGATTGCTTTACCCAGCAAAACTATTCACCATAGTTAAAACAAGAAAGAAAAGCTTTTCATGATACAGACAAGATGAAGTAATTTATATTCACCAAGCCAGTTTTACAGAGAATACTAGAAGGAGTACTTCTTGATGTAAAGAAGAAAAAGAGCAACAAAAGACTACAGCAAGAATGAAGATACATTTATTGAAAAATAATCTAGGACTAAGAACATAAAGAGCAAGGGGCAATTAAAACATACCCTTCAATAATAACTTGAAGTATCAACATCCTCAACTCCTAAGTGAAAGAACACAGGTTAGGGAAATTGATAAAGAAACAACAAAAGCTATCTTTATGCTATCTGCAAAAAACTCATCTTGCCATCCAGGATATACATCACTGTAGAGTTAAAGGATCAGGGGAAGTATTCCTGGTAAATGGAAGCAGGAAACAAGTAGGTGTCGTTACCATAATAGATGACCAATTAAGCTTCAAAATAATATTCATAAGAAGATATAAATAAGGATACGTGAATCTGGTTAAGAGAAAAATTAACCAAGAATACAGCTTGGCACAATTAATTTCATAAAAAGAATGTAACAAGTCTCCAAGATACAGACTATCCTCAGTTCTGTAAAAACTAAGTGATTTCAGTAGTTCACTTTCTCTAGCAAATAGGTCATCTGGAAAAAAAAAAGAATAGAGAGAGGTATTACTTCATTAAGTGCGCCTAACATATCAAATGAACCTAACATATATCTACAAAATATTCTACATAAGGACAAAAAAAATAGCAGCCTATTAAAGTTTCTTTAAAATAGACCATATATTGGGATACAAAACAAATGTCAACAAATGTAGAGGAACTGGTAACTTCACATATCTTATCTCTCTACATTGTAAAAACAAGGGGAAAAAAGTTTGAAATCAATAACAACTTAGGCCCTAGAAATTATACAAAGTCATGATGATTAAAGCACACAGTACTAAACAACAAAATGGGCCAAGGAAGAATTCAACAAGAAAATTTTGTTAAATACCCAGGGAAAAAAGGAAAATGAAAACGTAACTCATGTAACATGTGGGACACAGTCCTAAGAAGCAAGTGTATGGCACTAGAACCTTACATTCGAAACTCAGAAAATACAAATGTGTAGTTCTGCTTCTTCTTTGAGATCATTGGCTGCATTGGTCCATGAGGGTGGTATTAGGAATATTTTCTAACTTGATGCAAAATAATCCCAATCAAATCAAATAAGACCAAATTAAAAGATATCCATGTTTAACTGGACTCCTACATTCTCAGGTGGCCCCTAGGGGAACTGGAAAGCCACCAACCAGAGGACCACTGGCAGAAGAGAAAAAACCACGTGTTTATTTTGGGAGGAACAGTTTAAATAGCCTGGGAGAGTGGTCTTGACCTTTTCTGAGGAGGGGTCAAGGTTTGGTGGGCTACCTTGACCCTCCTCAGAGAGGGTTCAAGGTTCAAGGGGCACAGGGGCTGGACTTCTATAAATGGAGGCCGGAGACCGGGATTTACAGATGTAAGGAAAAGAAACGGGGAAGAGTATTCAAGACATTTGTGGGTACTAATGGAGACAGCTCTCCAGGAGAGAGACTTCGGTGAATCAGCTCAACTTTATTCCAGAGTATAATGAAAATATAGAATTGGGGAGACTTGGAACAAACCCTAATTTCCACTAAGTGGCATGCTCCTATCATGAGGCTTTGTGTGTAGCAGTAGGGTCCTATCAAAATGACCTGAGAGAGCACTTGCCTAACTACCTTATGGGTCAGCAGTAGAAGAGCATTTGCATCAAAGGTCACCCTTGAGATAAGTCAGGCATCCAAGGCCTAGAGATTTCCTCCAGATAAGGCTAGGTAGAAAGGAGGAAGCTTTTACTAGGGGGAGAGTGTCCTCCTTGTTGCTGAGTTTAGAGAAAGCTGCCAGATTATGGTAGACTACAGCCTCTGTTCAGTCAACAGTGCCTTCCAAAGCAGATAAGCAACATAATGCTGTAACTCAAGCAAATCAAACCCAATCCAGTAGCTGAGAAGAAAAACAAGCAAGCAGCAGCAGTAGAAAAGGAAGGCACAAATTAATAAAATAGAAACAGAAAGCAGACTTTTGTTGACTGGGGTAGTCAACAAACCTAAGAGCTGATTCTTTGAAAAAGAATGGAGGATTCTTAGCCAAATGAATCAAGAAAAAGAGCAAGAAAATGCAAATTAATAAAATCACAGAGGAACACTGAAACATTGAAACAAACACCAAAGAAATTCAGGGTTTAATGAGGGAATATTTAAAATCTACATTCAAAAATATAAAACAAAAGGACAAATTTCTAGATGCATCCAGATCACCAAAGTTGAATCAGTAAGAGGTCCACAGATTAATCATACTCATTAAAAAAAAAAATGAGGATAAAGAAACAGGGAAAAAAAATTTCAATGAAAAAAGCTTCAGTTTAAATGGATTCAAAGTGGAATTCTACCAGACTTTCAAAGGAAAGCTACAGCCAATAAGCAGCAAGTCATTCCAAAAAAATAGAAACAGAAGAAGCACTTTCAAACACTTTCTTCAAAGGCAGCATTACTCTAATCCCCAAGCTAGGTAAACACAGGAAAGGAAAGGAGAGAAGAGGGAGGAGAGGGGAAGGGGGGAAGGGAGGGGAGGGGAAAGGAGGGGAGGAGAGGAGAGGAGAGGAGAGGAGAGGAGAGGAGAGGAGAGGAGAGGAGAGGAGAGGAGAGGAGAGGAGAGGAGAAGGGAGGGAAGGGAAGAGATGGAAGGGGGGAAGGGAAGGGAAAAGAAGGGAAAGAAAAAGGAATGGAAAGGAAAGGAAGAGGGAGAGAGGGAAGGAGGGAAGAAAGGATAGAGGGAGGGAGGAGAGGAGAGAGGAAGGGAGGGAGAGAGAGAGGGAGGAAAGGAGGAAGGAAGGGGGGAGGGAAGGAGAAAGGGAGGGGGAAATCCCAAATAAAATCCCCATGATACTATAATAATATTTACAAAAATCAAACAAAAAAAGTTTATATGAGAGCACAAAAGACCTCTAAATGGCCAAAGCAATACAGAGCAAAAAGAATAATACTGGAGAAGTAACAATATCAGATTTCAATTTATGCTTATATTACAGCTATGGTTTAAAAACCAACCAACCAACTAAACAAAACAAAAACACATAAGCACACAAACAAAAAAAATCTGGTATTGACACAAAAGAAGACATACAGATCAATGGATCAAAAATAGAATACCCCTCCTTAATAAGAGTGCTCATAATAATAGTTTTTGATATTTGGAAAAGATAACAAGAATACACACCATCTTCAGCAAATGATGCTGGGAAAGCAGATATCTAAAGAAGAATTAAGTTAGATCTGTAACTATTCCTCTGCGCACACGTGTGCACACATGCACGCACGCGCGAACACACACACACAATCTAAATGGAAACAAATACCTCAGTCTGTAATCTGAAAAATTGAAATCTCTAGAACAAAGTGGAGATGCTGCCTTACAAGGTGTAGGTACCAGCAAGAGTTTTCTGAACAGCACTTTATTTACTCAAGAATTAAGGCCTAGCCGGGCGGTTGTGGCGCACGCCTTTAATCCCAGCACTTGGGAGGCAGAGGTAGGTGGATCTCTGTGAGTTCGAGACCAGCCTGGTCTACAAGAGCTAGTTCCAGGACGGGCTCCAAAACCACAGAGAAACCCTGTCTCGAAAAACCAAAAAAAAAAAAAAAGAAAAAAAAAAGAAGAAGAAGAATTAAGGCCAACAAATGGGAATACACAAAGCTAGAAATTTAGTTCAATAAAATAAACAATCAACCAGTGACAAGGAAGCCTATACAAAAATAGGGAGAATATTTGCTGACTATACCTCTGGTAGAGGATTAATATTCAGTAAACATAATGAACTGAAAAAGAAAAATGAATCCAGAAAACAATTTACCCAATAAAAAAAATAGGCCATAGTTATGACCAGAGAGTTCTCAGATGAAATAAAAATGGCTGAGAAATATCTTCAAATTTTCAAAATCCTTTGCAATCAGGGAAACATAAATTAAAACTATTTTGATAGTTCATCTTACCAGAGTTAGAATGGCTAAGATCAAATATATCAACTGACAGAAAATGCTGGCAAGAATGTGGGGAAAATAAAACTCTCATCACCTATTTTTTTAATTGAAAATTAGTTCAGGTACCATAGAAATTATTGTGGAGTATTCCAAAGGGAAAATAAACAAACAAAAAATTTAAAACAGATCTAATACATGATCCAGCTGTACTACTCGTTGATTTATAACCAAAAGACTTGATATCCTACAACAGAGATACTTGCATGACGATGTTGATTTTTGTTCTAGTAGAAATAGGTAGGAAATGCAAGGAGGCTAGATAACCATGATTCAACTGCTGGATGGATTATAAAAATGTCATCATATATAGAATGGAACTGTACTCAAACATAAAGGAAATGAAGTTGTGAAACTTGCAGGTAAATATTGGTACTAGAAAATATACAGAGTAAAGTAACCCAGACCCATAAATACAAACACTGCCTTTCTCTTTTACTTGAAGATACTAATTCTGAATGATTAGACTTGAGTATACAATACAGAATAACTGCAGGAGCCAGGAAAATGGAAAGGGAAAATGCTGGGAAATGTGAAAAAGGAGATCTGGAGAGAAGGTGATATAACACTGGAGAAACGGGGGAGGGGGGAGGGTAAAGGGGAAAAGTAGGAGGACTTAGCTGGAAGGGGATAGTGAAGAAAATACAGACGGGTGGGTGGAGTAGAGATACATAACGCTAAAGATGTTTGAAGAAGTCGTAGAGAAACATTATTTTACAAGCTTGCTTTAAAAATACATATAATACATACCACTTATGGTATTTTTGTTGGAGCGGCCTTTTTGTTAAAGTAGCTGCATATTTAGTCACAATGCCCCTATTAATAAGCCCCTCACCCAGAATCCTGCAAATAAATTCAATGTACTCATTGGTTAACTCAGCTTTACTTGGATGGAATCCTTCCTTTTTTTGTGATCAAAGCCCTATCTGGAATGAATAGACATTTGTATATGTCTCATCAGGAAGTCACATAACACTCTAGTAATCCTTCTTCTATTTTGAAATTCATGTATTTATTTTTCTCTATTATATTTTCCACATATGACAGAAAACACACGATACTTACCTTCCTTCTTTTATCTTATCATAACATATCCCCCGATCATACCCACTTTTCTACAAAGGACAGAATTCTATTTTCTTGTTACTAAATAATATTATATTACTTATGTTTGTATGTAATATTTTCTTTATCCATTCACATATTGAATAACAGGCTTATTTCACAGTTGATTTGTAAATAATTTCAGAATCACCATAGGCATGTCTACATCTCTTCTTTATGCTGATATTCTTTTGGCTACATACACTGATTATATGGTTGACTTAGTTTTAGTTTTGCAGGTTTTTTTTTTTTTTGAGAAACTGCTATGTTTTTACGGTGGCTATATTCATTTACATGCTTACCAACAGGGTTTCTTTTTTTTTTTTTTGTATCCTTGTTAACATTGTCGCTTTCACCTGTATTTTCCTAATAACCATTCTAGTTCAATGGGGTAACTCTGCTCAGTCCCCATGTCTTGCTCTGTGCAGCTGAAACACCTCTTGAACAAAATATGAGAAATGAGAAATGACTATTGGACTTTGGGGAATAAAGCTGCTTGTGTACCAGTGTGATGTCAAATGTCTTCATTCACTAATTGTAGAAGTCTTCAAAGGGCCAAGAGGGAAAATGAGCAAGGTCTAGACAAGCACGCAATCCCATGTCAATAATATCATTCGGGCACACAAAGACTGTAATATGGTCCTACTGAGCTAAGCCGTCTGAGGTTTTGTGAGACTGACCTGAGGATTCTGTAAATTGTGACAGACTTGAAATTGCAGGAATGTTCTAAAGCTGTTTGCTTTCCTTAGAGATATTAAAATTATTCACCACTTGATAAACCAAGAGAATGAGCAAAACATCCCTTACTGCTTCCCAGTAAGTCCTTCATTCCACATTTCCCAAGAAGAGAAAAAAACTGGGAATTCCAGGCACAGAAAAAACAAGGCAGGAATCAGAGAGTGGTGGAAGCCCCCTCAGCAAGCCAAGCACCTTTACAAACAATGATGACGACCTATCAGATCGCAAAATTTGAGTCAGAACCACCACTTTTCACATGAAACTACAAGAATCAGTTTCGCTGGTGTTAAAGCACATGTTCTGAGTTTGTTTTCAAAAGCAATATGATATATTTGCCAACAACAGTCACTTCCTAAATTCCGTGAGTAGCTTATCCATAAACAAAGGCAAATATGTGTTTATATATGATATTACACATAATGCTGGGGTTCATGGGGATAATAAACTAAAGTATTACATTGAAAAAGTCTTTTACTCTTTAGTTTACCCACATTGTGTCAGAAGTTCATAGCACTAAATGCCTAAAAAAAAAAAAAAAAAAAAAAAAAGAAGCTGGAAAAATCTCACACTAGTGAGTTAACAAAACACATGAAAACTCTAGAATAAAAAGAATCAAACTCACCCAGGAGGATTAGATAGCAGGAAATAATCAAATTGAGAGCTGAAATCAACAAAATAGAAACAAAGAAAACAATACAAAGAATCAATGAGACAAAGACATGGTTCTTCAAGAAAATCAACAAAAGAGACAAACATTTATTCAAACTAACCAAAAGAATATTCAAATTAACAAAATCAGAAATAAAAACAGGGATATAACAACAGACATGGAAGAAATCAAGAAAATCATCAGATCATACTGCTAAAACCTGTACTTCACAGAATTGGAAAACTGAAAGAAAATGGACAATTTTCTGGATAAATATCACTTACCAAAATTAAATCAAAACCAGATAAGCAAATTTAAGTAGACCTATAACTGCTAAAGAAATAGAAAAAGTCATCAAAAGTCTCCCAACCAAAAAAAAAAAGGACCAGATGATTTCAGTAAAGAATTCTATAAGATTTTCAAAGAAGAACTAATACCAATACTCCTCAAATTGTTCCACAAAATAGAAACAGAAAGAATATTGCCAAACTCTCTTTTTATGAGGCTACAATTACCCTGATATCTAAACCACACAAAGATATTACTAAAAAAAAGAATTACAGACCAGTCTCACTCATGAACATTGATGCAAAAATACTAAATAAAATCCAAGAACATGCAAAAAAAAATCCATCATGACAAGTAGGCTTCATCACAGAGATGCAGGGATCATTCAACATATGAAAATTTGTCATGGTAATCCACCATATAAACAAACTGAAAAAAAAATGATCATCTCAGGTGCTGAAAAAGCCTTTGACAAAATACAACATCCCTTCATGATAAAGGTCTTGAAGAGATCAGGGATACAAGGAACATACCTAAACATAATAAAGGCAATATACAGCAAGCCAACAGCCACAATCAAACTAAATGGAGAGAAATTCAAAGAGATCCCAGTGAAATCAGGAATAAGACAAAGTTGTCCATTCTCTCCATATCTATTCAATATAGTATTTGAGGTTCTAGCTAGAGCAAAAGACAACAAAAGGAGATCAAGGGGATACAAATCAGAAAAGAAGTCAAACTCTATTTGTTGATGATATGATAGTTTACATAAGCGACCCCAAAATTCTACCAAGGAACTTATACAACTCATAAACAATTCAGTAATGTAGCAGAATACAAGATAAACTCAAAAAATTAAGAAACCTTCTTTTACACAGATTATGATAAATGGGCTAAGAAAGAAATCAAAACAGTTCAGGATTTCAGGGTAAACTGACAATAGAGAGTGACTATACTGCAGGCTCATTCATCAGTGGCCTTGAAAGGAAGTGAATTTTCCCTGGTGGAATTAGTTTTTCTGCTTGTGTAGAAGAAAGAAGTAGTCAGAAGGAAAATACTCACGGGTTCCTGGGCAGTAGACAATGGCCTTCACTCTGGTCAGGGGACAAGAATAGAACGAATTTAAAGACAAACAAGTGCAAAGCTACATCACAGTTCTAGTGGGGAGAACGTGTGCATATTTTAAAAAAATTAACATCCCCCAGAGACTACGAGTCCTTGGAAGGGGAGTGGGCAGCTAAAAGGAGAAGATAAGCAATGAACATGAGCAAATGTCTTCATCAGCATCCAGACACTCATCATCGAAGACACAGTTAAGAAGTAGGCACAAGACAGAGATCGGGGCTCCATATAGACCCATAAGAGGAGAGTCCCATTCACAAGCTATGTATACTACTCTGTGTCTGAATATCTTTGTTTAACAGTAGGATGCAAGGTTGGCTGACTAGTGTGTGTGTGTGTGTGTGTGTGTGTGTGTGTGTGTGTGTGTGTGTTTAACAATTGTGTGTGGTGCCGCTTTTGAATCCATGGACTTCTGTATGATAGTTCAGTGCTTTACTAATGAATGGAATCCTCAGCACCCAGAACTTTCCCTTTTAGAATTTTTATTGCAAATAAACTTATAAAAACCTAAAATACTAGCTAGCTGTCTCTCTGTCTCTCATCAGGTAACAGTACAGACCATACATATGATAGACTCAAAGCAAATAGCCATATACAAACTCGGAAGATTTTCACTCTGATATCAACTGTCTAACAGTGTTTTGTTTAAGGATAGTTCTACAGTGCTTTTAATCATAAACACGCTGGCAACAAATGAGCAATTCCAAAATTCCTATGTGGAGTTGCAGAATAATATCACTTAAGTTATCAAAGACTGGCTCCTCTAACCTCAACCCACGTGAGTATCTTTTGTGAGTGGACACAACCTTATTTGAAATTGCTTGACATTTTCCATTGTTACAGCCCTTTCAGTACATCAGATTCACAGCTAATCTAGTCTGTTGTTGCTTAAAATATTTTAAAAACCTTTTCTCAGATTTGTCTGTTGCATGCATGTGTGTGTGGCTATACACACAATGTCTCAGAGCTGTCAGGAAAAAAAGATGTGGAATAAATGTAAGATTTATAACCAACAGAAAGTTTATAATGTAATATAGTAAAAGAACTCACGCTTATTAATAATCTTTAAAAATCCAGCATTAGATGTATGGTAGCAGAATAATGAAGTATTTGGGATACAGCATACTCAGAATTAAGCTCTTCATTAAAATGACAGTGCTTACACTGCATTTCTGGGTAGACTTTCAAGACTGTTATTAAATGTATAAAGAAAATTTGATTGGAACTGTTAATGCCCTTTTTATTATTATAGAAGATAAATGCTTTGTTAGAAATAAACTCATCTCATGCTTACTCTTTCAGCATACTAATTAATAGAACAGAAGTGTAGATTTGTTAATTAAAATAAGATACCTCAGGGAATTGAAATTAATTTGGTGTCCTACCAGACCGCCTTATATCAATCAATTTCCCAGATGTTTTGTTAGCATTATGTGAAAATAGATAAAGCCATTTTTTTCACAATGAGAAGGAACTTTCTATTTTAGACCAGTTACAATGCACAGGGTGGATTAATGTAGTTTTTCGTTAAGATTAATCTCCATGGGTGTGGCAAAGAATTCCAAATTTGCTTTCCGATATTATGTATGTAAGTCATTTGTTCAGCTGTGATCCCGTTTAATGGTTGCTGAAAGCAGTAACCATCTGCCAGATGTTCCCTGGCCTCTGTGAGAAGTGTTGAGGTGCTCATTTCTGCATCTATTGAGCACATGGCCAGGTCACCAGAAATACCACCACAATTTGCACCCTAATTAGCGATATCAAGCGCACATTGTGAGCTGCATTGTCATGGGCCATAGCTACCCTCCAAAGCTGGAAAAGTCTATTCAGACACAAATAGAACCGCCCCTGGGGGTCAGCGCTAGAAAACATGCCTCTCTGTGCAACACAGATTTCAGAAACAAATATTTTCTTTTTACTTGAGATTTTTTTTTTCTTTTTTCAATTCATGGTACAGAATATATTGCAGAACAAGGAATACTGACTTTGTAGTTCTCAATATTTTTAGGAGACAGGCCCTTCAGAAAGTCTGATTTAAAACTACACCCTTCTGCCTTAAATTTACCTTGCATAAACTGCCTCTTGCATCAGGGACAGTTACCTTTGTCTTAGCACAATTAAAAATTGTATTAAATATGATCAGTAACTTAACTGTGATACCTACATAGGGGAATATCAGACAAATGTTTTATTATAATATTAAACATAGTAAACATACACATGGTAAGAATTTCTTTCCTTCAATAAACTCTACATCACGTCTTTCATATTCAGAAAAGAATGGTGCATAACACACCATGCCCACCCCACACACACACATATACACACCACCACACACACCGCACACACACATATACAAAGCACGACACACAAACATACTACATATACCACACATTTATGGCACACACCTACACCTCACTTACTACACACAGATAACATACGTATCTATGCATACCATACATACACACCACACACACACATATTCGCCATATACCACACACATACACCATGCCACTCACTACACACATATAGATACACCACACACACAGAAACATAACTCACATCACACATATATTCACATACATCATTCACACACTACATACTACGCACATACCACATACTCAATTCACATACATACACCACACAGATCACACAAATACATATACACATCACACACACACACTCACATACACACCATACACACTATGCCATACACACTGTAGACCCTACCTACACACATTTACACACATGAATGGGGGAATCTCTGTAAGAAACGAGGCTCTCTGAGCAGTTCCTAGAAGCCCGTGAGTGTATTGCATTAGAGTCTAAACTCTCTGAGCAGATTTACAACTCTACCTTAGACAGGCACAAAACAGAGATTCAGATTGCTTGAAAATGCAGTTTATTGAGAAATTGTTGCTGTTGGCGATGCTAATGTATACTAAGAGAGTGTTGTGTAGGCTTAAAATTTATAAACGATTAATGATTTTAATGGGTAATAATTTATTCATTTTAATAAACATTTTATACAAATCTCAAAGCAAGGTTTATGAATTCATATCATGATTTGGAGGGGGATCAAAATTAAAGCCAGCATGTAGATTAGGTCCTTCAGGGAGAGAATATTTATTGATAGAATTGAAAAGAACATCAAAGATGTAGCAGAAGTAACATCACAATTAGAAGGCAAGAAAGACAAACCAGGAGAAAACAATGTCAAATATGCCAAAGGAGGAAGCTGTTTGAAAACAAAGGACTTGTCAACAGTCAAGGGCGGGGAGAGGCCCCGTGGATCAGGATTTCAAAGCACACTCGGTTTTGGCAAACAGAGGGTCTTGTTACCTTGGAAACAGCCATGTGAGAGGGATAGGCCTCTGAATTGCTGACTGGAAGGAAGCCTGAGGTCACTTCTCTACAGAGTGAATGGGTGGCAGGTGGGAATAGGAAGCAGAAAAGGCAAATATTGATATATATTTTAGGA
The DNA here is from genome assembly GCF_950005125.1 of Chionomys nivalis. Classification (NCBI taxonomy): domain Eukaryota; kingdom Metazoa; phylum Chordata; class Mammalia; order Rodentia; family Cricetidae; genus Chionomys; species Chionomys nivalis. The sequence continues at coordinate 89,323,846 of NC_080089.1, forward strand.
AGCTGCTTTTGAAATGGAAGAAACAAAGGAGTTGGCATTGCCACTAACAGGAACACAAAGGGAGGCTGGGCTTCACATTTTCTTTCAAGTGATACTAAAATTCCTGCACAGAGCATTTCACATAGATTTAAGAACTTCCTCTCAAGGAGGGGAAGTCAATTAAACATTACAATGGATTACTACGTGTTCTTTGTAGACTTCCCCTCCTGGCTACATTCATCAAATTATTCCTTTCACAAAGCTCGAAGGTGAAGAGATAAACCAAAGGGCCCCTTTCGCTCCCCAAACAGCTATCATTTGTTGATTTTTCCTTAAACGACCTTTCTGAGAAGCATGTTACTGAAGCTACTGAGTCATTTTAAAAATTTTCTTGGGCGGAAAAATTAAACACCAGTCATATATAAGTCTCAATTCCATTTTCTTACCTTGAAATACTCGCGATCAAATTCTAATTCGATGTCCACATTTTCTTCCTTGCTATTTATTACTTTGTTTGTTTCTACCTAAGTCAATGAACTGTTTTCTGCTTTCTTTGGTCCACTAATTCATGTAACTGTAAATACTTTAAGGCCACGGGGGAAACCTTGGATAAAAATCTATGTGTTTATTATATATAATAATTTTTAAAACTTAGAAGTCTCAAGTATTTTTTCTCCTTAAATAAGCAGACTAGAGAATATGATAGGTTCTATCAGATGCGTAGGACCCACTTCCAAAACCATACTTTAGTTACAAACAAAAGCTGAAGCTGTTTTGTCTTGTATTGCTCTCTCACCCTTTCAAGGTTTCAGTGATAGCATGGCCCAGGTTTTTCATGTAAATGAATAATCAGGTTTCTAACTGTTGTGATCTTGCAGACACATAGATTATGCTTAGACACAGCATCTTCTTCAAAATGTAGCAATTGTACATGGAAATTATAATTGCTTATAAACTCCTCAGTGCTGTTCTGTCAATCCGCATAATAAAGCAGCCAAAAAGGGTGTTCAGAAGATAGAAAGGGCTGGCCTCAAGAAGTACCATGAATGTGATCTTTGACCTGGGAGATCCCAGGATACTCATCCTCCTTTTCACTCTCTGAAAAAACAGTTTGTGTCTGCTCACCTGCTTGCTTAATCTTCTGATTAGACACATGTTAATAGACACCTCTAGGTCTTCTAGGAGAAACAAGCTGATTGTTTTGTCATGTCTACCTAATAGTAAGGTCAGAAAGCTTTGTGCCATTGACACTTTAGGAGAAGCTCTGAATGCATACTGAGAAGTGGGTCGTGTAACTTTTAGTCTTCCTGGGCATTTGTCTTAAGAACATATTTAAAGCCAATGAAATCAACCATAACTCTCTGAAAAACACGGAGTTCCCAGTCTCAGCTCTGAATCCCACTAGAACTCTTGCCTTGTGGCTGGTGCCCACAGAGCACAGAGATTTTTCTTGGAAACTGAGGATTTAATAGGACACATTTGGAAAAACCATCTACTGAGTCTTGATAATATTTTTTCTCTCCTAACTTGTGTTATTTTATGGCCTACTTTCTATTGAATAGCCAACAAGAAACATGGTTGGTACCAAATTGTGTGGAAAATAATACGTATCATTAATAAAAGGGAAAATTTACCTTATTTTGCTATGATTAGCTAAATCAAGATAAATGGATCTCTAGTCCCTTAATACAGCAAAATCTGATGCAAAATATTCAGGTCTATTATGTTCTCCCTTTTTGTTTCCTTCTCCATACACAACACTTGACAGCCACGTACAGGCTTGTTTGACAAAAAAAAAAAAAAAAAAAAAAAAAAAAAAGTTTGTTATTTAAAAGCCTTAGTCTTGCCCCAAGACAATTTCTGTTATGCATTCAGCCAGACATACACAAATCCCAAATTGGAGCTTTAAAAAGGAATAAATAATTCTCAGAGTTGGAGTGTGAAACCTGCAGCTCGGTTTGAGTTTGAGGTCAGTTCCCATCTCCTGAATTGTATCCATGCTGCTTCTGAAGAAATGGGATGTAAATTCACAGAATCTTCATGTTGTTCTCCACCATAGCATTTCACTAAGAGATACCACACATAATACATCCAGGCAATATCCTTGTTTGGAATCCAGGTCTCCTTTGAGGCAGGGCCTTTCAGGCTGAGTGGTGCCCAGTGTTGTCATGAATACGGCGAGGCAGATTTTTGCATTAATTACAATGATCTTTCTAAGAGATGAAAATTTCTAGTTCTAAAAATGTCAGAAGAGTTTTTTTTTTTTCCAGGGCTTGAGGTGTTGGCTCTGTGTATAAAGTCCTTGGCGGTCGAGTATGAGGATCCGAGTTTGAATCATCAGACCCCATGGAAATGTCTGGTGTGTTTCTGGGCAGAGCAAACAGCTGTACCTGTCTGTCCAGCTGTGCTATGGACAGACAGAAGAACCCACAGAAGCTCCGGGACACGAGATTGTCTCAAGAAAGGTGGAAGGTGATGACTGACGCCAAGAGACCAACGTCCAAGTCATTGAACTCATCCTCTGATCTACAACTTGTGTTTTTACCCACATTTACACACAAAAAGTATGCACACACTTGCTCATACCCACACATGCTTGCGCATGCACACAAAAACATACTGTACATAAAAAAATGAAAAGAAAAATGTCATCTTTTGTCCCTAAAACCTAACGACATCCAGCTCTATGCCAGATAAGTGACCTCGTTTACTTCATGTTCTGGGACTTCGTACATCAATTTAAAGTTAATAGGAGACAGGAAGTGAAGGACAGAGGGCTACAGAAGCTAGTGTATATGTCTGTCATGATCTTTGTCCTCTTCACGCTCTCCAGAAAGCCAGTCACCTCTTCTTCTGGATCGTATGGTAATTTATGACATGCTCTCTGCTGAGAAACTGACTTCTGGACCAAGAAGTAATCTTTTTAGTTCCAACACTCCAACATTTATGAGCATCCACTTTATAATAAGCATCTCCAGTTTTCCCTGAGTCCTGGATGTGTACACACAGGCATGGAACCCAATGCCCTTTCTGGGAGGCAGACTGCACATTTTTGATATCTGATCCGTTAATGAAAGCCTCCTTCAGAGGAAGAGAGTAGCAACTGAGTCTTCTGAAGGGAGAAAGTTATGGGGAAGAAAATTCTCACAGGAAAAAAAAGACTCATTCCATGTGCTTCTGTTCCTCTTTAATTAGGAGAAGCAACCATATACCTTCTCTTTACAATGAAAAACATCACTCCCAATTGAAAAAAGCAAAAACAGTGATTTGAAGTTTATTCTAAGTGCTCAAGACAACAATGCCTAACCATACAGATATTGCAAAAATAAGTCATATCCTAACCCCATCACTAGGTCATTGTCTTCTTTACCCCTCCTTGAATAGATAGCAAGTATATTTCAAGATATTTTGAAAGTACATGCCTGATCAGAAGATTAAAGATGTTACAAAGTTCTAATATTATATCTAAATTATATCTAAATATTATAAATATCTGAAAATATTTATAATTTGGTCCTAATTTGATACTTCATTTATTTACTTAAATACTATTTAGTAACTAAAATATATTAGATTATCTATTTACTATTTAAGGAAATAATATTTTATTTGACTACATTTTAAAATAAAGAAAAATGTACAATTTCTTTTATGATTTTATGATTTCTATATACACACTTTCTATTGCTTACCCAGAGCAAGTCCTCTGTGTCTTAGCCATTCATTGATTTAAAAAAAAAATTGAAAACCAGTAAAAGATTTATAGCATGATGACATATCATACTGCAGAATGAAGTCATGTGGTGGAAAAGAAAACAAAGGACAAATAACCTTAAGTTCTAATCACTCACTAAGAGGAAACCATTCTCAGCACCAAGGTCTAATTAATTCTCTTGTCAGACAATCAATTGCTCAAAATGTCACCCCATGAGTGCGGGTTCCTTCACTTTGAGCCACACACACACTTACATTTAATTTTAAATGGAAGAAAATGAACATTTGTCTTATAGTCTATAAATTATATGAAAATATAGCTTTATTTATTTTAAACATCAATGGGTTTATTAATCTTAGGAAAAAGTGATAATGAGACTGCAAGGATGGCTTCAGGAAGGTAACCTTGGTAACAGTTTGGCTGGTTTCCATGGTTACAAAGAGTACAGCTGAGAGGCTCAAAGAATCACAATTTCCTTTGATTGGTAGATTCTGAAAATGATGATTTGGAAAGTGACAAGGGATTTAAAAAGAGGGGGAAAATCCCTTGTGAGGAATGAGACATTAAGTGTAATAATAGCACATTGATGGCCGGACACAAGACAGGCCTTTGAAATTTAATGAAACCTCCTTTTGCTCTTTCATAAAAAAAAAAAAAAAAAAAAAAAAAAAAAAAAAAAAAGGTGGAATATCTCAATCTATAGCAGCATGAATTCACAGACTGTCTGCCTTGCTCCTGATTAGCTAGCTAGAGTATATTATTGTCTATATGTTTTCAAAATTGGCTTAAAATCTATTAGTGGACTAAAAGTATAAATAAAAAGAAAAGTAAAATTTTCAAGACAAGGACTTAATGTACATAAAATAAGTATTTTTTGATGTTTTCATATTGTTTTGTAAAGTTTGTTAGTGAAAAGTAAATCAACAACTTAAAAACAATAAAATTAATATGAAGAAATCCAGGGCCATGTGTCTATTTCCTTAACTATTGGAATATATGTAGCCATATAATTTCATTTGTTACTTAGCTTCCTTTTGAAGAATTAACTTCTGGTACTCAGTATAAAAAATAATACTAACTTCAAATAACTACCTAAGCTACTACACAGCAGATTCTTGACTGATGATGGAAATGTCATATATTCAAAATGTATTTCCTAGTTTACCAAAAGAAAATAGTAGCATGGCACATTAAAGAATATCTGTGGCTGACAAAGAGCTGGTGAATGACACCTTATCATCATCTCTATAGTGTAAACCTTGTATTAGCTACCCCAAAGGGAGGAGGGGGGAATGACTGAATTTTACCGTTAAGAAAAAATCTATTGGTTTCTTACCATCTTCACCTAAATTTTAAAAAGAAAAAAATCATAAGTTGAACCAACCTGTATAAGTCAGCAATTCCTATAACACATGTATTTTATTTATTTGCTAATGTATTTATTTTTTGTGCATGCGTGTTTTGCCTGTATGTATGCCTGTGTGCCACATCCATGCCTGCTTCTCACAGAGGTCAGAAGAGGGCATCAGATTACTGGGATTCAAATTATGCAACTGGGAGTTACCTTATGAGTGCTAGAAATTGAACCCGGGTCCACTGGAAGAGTTGCCAGTGGTCTTAACTACTGAGCCATCTCTGCATCCTGAAATGTGATTTTTCAAAGTCTCTTTCTTTACCTTTAATGCTATTATTTTAAAATATTCCCTTCTATGTAAAACAGACACTTGAAGAAGTATGTTGCCAAGATAGAAAAATTCAAGTCATTAACTCTAGATATCTAGGTCCTCTTAAGTACATCAGTTTCAGAGGAGGTGAAAAAAATTGAAAGAGCCCAAAACTTTTCATTATTTTTTTCCAGAAAGAAGAATGTTTAAAAGAATGAAATATTTAGCCAAAAATAACTGCTTCCACTTACAAGAAAAAACAGTTGAAGATACAATAAAGTGGAAAACCCAAAATCCTGAGAGTAGAATTAGAAGTACTAATGGCCATAAATCTGTGAATGTTAATAGACGTTCCTCAAATAAACACATACAAGAGAAAACAAAGTCATGAGAAGATTTATCTCAAAAGAATAAAGGACTATATGAATCAAAAATGCTTTAAAAATGCTATAAACAAGCAGGTAATAAAGAAACACTTCTCCAGTCAGATAGGCAAGGCCGTCGAGATATTGATAAGGGGAGAATGCCTGGTATATTATTTAGGATTCTCTAGAGGAACAGAACATATAAAATGTATTTGTATATATCAAGGGAATTTATTTGAATGGGTTATGGGCTGTGATACAGCTGGCCCAACAATGGCTGTTTACCAACAGAAGATCGAATAATCTAGTAGTTGTTCAGTTCACAAGGCTTGATGTCTCAGCTGGTTTTCATTATAAGCCAGAATCCTGAAAAAGTAGGCTCTAATGCTGGTAAAGGAATGGATTTGCTGGCAAGGCAAGATCAAACAGTCAAAGAAAGCAAGCTTCCTTCTTCCATGTCTTTTAAATAGGTTACCAATAAAAGGTGTGGTCCAGATTAAAGGCAAATCTTTACACCTCAAAGTATCTGGATTAAAAGTGGATCTTACCACATCAAAGATTTAATTAAGAAAAAAAAATCCTTCACATTTATACCCAGTTAATTCCAGATGTAGTCAATTTGACAACCAAAAATAGTCATCACACCTACTGTGTGGTGGTATTACATAAATATCCAAAATGAAGAAGAACAGATGCTACAATGATATAAAGGAAATAAAATGCAATCTGTGTGTATTATACCCAGCCAGTGTGACCTATAATTTAAAGGCATGCGTTTTAGAACTGGCATGTCGGAAGTAAGTAATCCCTAATGTAAGATTGTGTCTGAATATTAAACAGCATGCTTAGGATAGACCATGTTTAGATGATGGTAATGAATAAAGTCATCATTGAGGTGAGGTAGTTCACCCACAAATATCTTAACAGCCTTCTAGACAGAGGAACCACTTAGAACAGATGTCCATAGTAGGAGAATTCCAAGGAGGTGTGAGCCGTAACAAAGATGCCAGAGCAAGTGAAATGGAATTAGAAGATGTGATTGAGAACAAGGTTCAGGACAGCCAGGCTACACACAGAAACCCTATTTCAAAAAAACCAAAACAAGTGATTAAATTACTAGGTAGTATAAGATCTTTCTGGCTCACTTCAGGTTGAATAGTACAATCAAAACTGATTTTCAGTGAGGAAGTTTGCTTTTTGCCTTGAAAATCAACACTAGAAGCAGGAATAAAGATAAAGGAACACACTTATGAGACTAATATAATAATCCAAGCATGAGGTTTTCATGTTGTCTAGAAAAGGAAATGGTAAAGAGTGGGGTATTGGTTGGAAGAAAAACAAATGATTCATATAAGAGATATATAGCTAAGAAGGAATTTATGATTCCACCTAACAGGGATAGGTTGCCATGAATGGACTGAAAAATTAAGAAGTTGTTTTTGAACCTGAAGAAGCAGTATGCAAGTGGGGAATTTTAAAGAAAAGCTTACACTTGAGATATTTTGGAGCAGTAAACATACATAATCTATTTAAAGAAATTAAACATAAGAAAATCACCCCAGAAGTGAATGAATAGAGAAAGTGACTAAGGTTTAAAATCTGAATCAGTCCAAAACAGAAAGGTTTTTCTTATCAGCAAAAATCTACAAATGTGATATGCTAAAAGACTATCGAAGAAAGTGTGTGGCACAATAAGTGTTGCCAGCAGGATGAGAGAAGAATCATTCTCAGTCACTAAATAATAGTAGGAATGTTATCATTAGCCTTATAAAAATCACGTTTGTAGCATGGTATAGATAAAGGTTTGAAGGGGGTACTTCAGAGAACATGTTAGAAAGAAAGTCAGAGGCTGCAAATGCAGAAATCTCTTTTGAAGAGATTTACTACACCGAATATCACATAAAAACTCATGACTGAAAATGGAACAGATCAAGAAAAATAAATGTTTGCAATAGAAGTAATTTCAGTGTGTGCACTGACAGACAAGACAGTGTTAGCACTGAAATTCGGAGAAAAGTAGAAAATTGTCCTGGTCAAATGTTCTTGAGTGTGGATGAGTCAATGAGATAAGTTATCCACACAGGAAGGAGGGACCCAGAAGTGTGAACTAGGGAGGGAAGAAGACAGATCATACACATGTCTTCTGTGTCAGGTAAAAATGGTACTGAAAATTTTTCAGTTAAGATACAAAGTCATCAACTGGGAATAAGGATAAGACAAGAAGCATGGGTGTTTGTTGAGAGAAAAGGTGTGAACCAGTCATACAGAAAAGCTTGTAAATGAAATCTTAGCCCCAGTAACACAGTTCTAACAAGCCACACCTCCCATTTCTTCCCAAACAGTTCTACTACCTGAAGATCAACGCTGGAGAGGAGACAAACATATTTGAAATGTTATATTGGAGGACTCCTGAGAAACAGTGTTTTGTTTTTGTTTTGCTTTTTTAACATCGTAACAAATATAGGCCTTGTTTTCCCACAAAACCTTTGCTTCTATTTTGTGAAGCGTGCTTTCACATGGCTGCCCCAGTTTGCTTTCTATTACTGTGGCAAACACCACTACCAAAAGCAACTTGGCAAGTAAATAGTCTATTTGGCCAGATGGTTACATCACCTAGGAAAACCAACACAAAAATTCAAGGCAAGAACCTAGAAGTAGGAACCGAAGTAGAGAGAAGTGCCACTTACTGGCTTGCTTTCCCAGATGGCACCCCCATCATAGGCTGGACTCTTTTACATCCATTAGCCGGCAAGTATATTCCCCACAGACCTGCTCATCTGACAATTTGAAGAAGAAAAATTCCTCAACTGAAGTTTCCTCTTCACAGATATGTCTAAGTCCATGTCAAGTTTACAAAAGCTACCCAGCACTGTGGTTTATAGGATTTCATCTCACTCTTAGCTATTGTTTAGCAAAGCATCCTTTCAAATGTGCAGTTTTCTCAATGATTTAGCACATAAATAGCACAAGAAGTAAATAATAAACATGTGCTGTTAAACATAAATTGACTGTGGTATGTTTTGCCTATATATTAAATGTATATTTATTGCAGTAATTACCACATTTTCATGGGAACTTTGCTCCTGGGGGACTGAAACTCATGGAAGCTATTTTTAATGCTAGAAAAAGGAAGAAAGTGTGCTGCACAAAACAACTGGTCTAACTGGCTGCCTCTGAACTGCAGCTGCCCTGGCTCTGTGTGGTACAGCTTCAGCCACTGAAGTCAGTTCTATACAGAGATACTGGGCTAGAGGCTGCAGTAACTGAAGGGCTCGTTGCAGTGTTTTGGTGATATTTGTGAAGATGGAGACAGATATTGAGAGGAAAAAGTAGCCACAAGGTAAATATAACTCAAATAATGACCAAATGAAAGACTTTGAAACGACAAAGGCGTTCTTATTTTGGTAGCTTGAAGTCTCTGGAGATTGGTAATATTTTGTTCATCTCTTCATTTGCTTCGTCTCTCCAGCCCTCCCCCTTCTTTCTCCTCTCTCTCTCTCTCTCTCTCTCTCTCTCTCTCTCTCTCTCTCTCTCTCTCAAATTTATACAAACCAGAAAGTCTCAAAATGCTCTCTTTCCTCTTAGACACTCAGAATAGCATCAGAGATGATAAAATTTTCATTGTGCACAGCAGGGAGTATTAGAACAAGGCCATGCAGACAGATTTATGTTCAAACACCATCGTACCTGAGTCTTGCTGATGTAAATGTACAAGGCTGAGACAATGTAAAGAGCAATAAGCCAGGTAAATGTCTGCTTCTTTTGTGGGATTTGCAATCTACTGGCGGGAGACGATTTATCCACATGGACAAACGAAGACACTGAGCACAGGTCTTCCAATTCAATCTTTTTTCACTCCATCCAAGTCAGTGTGAACTCTAGATAAATGTGGTGAGGAACCACATCAGATCTATTCTGCTGAATGCCTAGGGTTCTTTTCTCTCTGGTACTTTAAATTGTTATCGTTTGTTTTTCCAATAGAAAGAAAGCAGATTGAAACATTTCTTACTGTCAGCAAAGAAGCGTGATGCAATTTACTATTCTCATTACTCACAAATGAATATTGCAATAGCTATTACTCTCCTGTTGGAAAGTAACAGAAAGGGGGGGTGGAATTTAACATGTGTGTGTGTGAAACAATTAATTGTCCATCTCATTTGAAGACACATCATTGACACTAATTAAATGGTTTTTCAGAAAGGGAAGGAGTAGTGTCATTTTATTTTCAGAAGGTAGAAATTGACTTTTAATTGTCAGAAATAAGTAGATTATTGAATTCTGTTGTGATAGTGCACTAAGGTACACATTCCCCAGGGTGGGGCCATGTCATTAGATGTCAGTATTCTTCATGATGCCATGAACACAGTGACAAGTTAATGAGTGTTTCTAAATGCATACATTAATGAAATGCTGTGTCAAAACAGCCGGTTTGAGTAAACAGTAAATAAATGCACTCAGGTGTGATGTTTATGCACAACTGTGTAAATGAATAGTAGTGTTAAGGATAAGAAACATCAGTTCACATGAAAAGGTTGTTTTTTTTTAAATTTTTTTTTTTCAAATTTCATGGATAACTCTGCATCTTACAACTCTGGAAAAAATTTCCTTTAACTTATTTATTTATTTATATCCTGTTTGGTTCCATAATGTAATTGCCCACATGGAAAAAAATAAATATTAGATTTATGAGTAGAAATGCATGACTCAGGGACTGCTGAGGAGATGCTGATGGTTTCATCTCTTGGGAGATAAAGGTGCTTGTCACCAACTCCTACAAGTTGTTCTTTGACCTTTATTATGCCATAGTACACACACACACACACACACACACAATAATCAAGTCAATAAAATGAATAAATCTAAAGATTGATAGCAGGCCACATAAGTAAGTGTATGTAGGGGCCCAGTTATTGTTTAGAACTTCCTTTTATGGGGTTTGGGAGGAAGAATAGCTGGTTGCTAGGTAATAGAATTTGCATGGGTCCTCATTTTAACTGATAGAAAATTATGTGCCCACTGCACTTAGGTATGTCCTTTCCCATAACGAGTCTTATTTTAATCATATTCATATGCAATTAGAATAGCAGAAAAAGGAAAGCACAGCATTTATATTGTTGTGCAGTCACCTAGGTGTATGATGTGTTCTGGAGTCAGATGTGGTCTGTTACGTTCTCAGAGTCAGAGGCTGTGCAAGTCATCCTATACCCTGGAAGGCTGTCATAGATGGAAATACAATTCCTGATCTGTTCAAACGTTAGAGCTACATTTTTCCTCATTTTGTCATGTGATTTTTGTCTGACCCATACCCCACAAAACAAACAAGAAACCAGAAGAGGATAGATCCCCAAGCTCTTATGCACGTAAATAATTCTTTATTTTCAGTTGTGAATGAAACGTGATCATGGTAAAAAGAGGATTGTCATCAGATATCCACTTGAGGAGACATAATTTTGCTTCATTGTTATTGTTTTGTTTGCTTGTTTTCCTGCCAGCTCCTTATTTGATTTTCCTATCTGGCAGTATTTCTTCATTATTATTGGTTTTTTCTTTTTTTGCTGCCATTGCTGTTTTTGTTAGGCATGCTAATCTTGTAATAGCTCTGCTTAAAGGAATCAAAATTGGGAATGAGAAAACGCATCACCATATCAAGAGAAGCCACTGCCCCCAGTGGAGGGTGTGGCCATCTTGAACTATCATGGGGACTTTGGTTCTACTATGAACACAGCACTCTTAGGACTGGTAGCATTGAAGGTGAAATTGGACAGCAATTCCTCCAGAAGGAGACTAGCTGCAAAGCCCAAAGCAACAGTTGTTGATTATTAGGATACTTAGAACCATTGGCATATTTGAAACAACTGAATTTCTTAAAAGAGTGGCCAGTGCATCTCCATGAGGAAGAATATGAATCCAAAAAGAACATAGAAGGGAGTTCTGAGGGAGGGGAGAGGAATCTGAAAAGAAGCAAATAGTATTAGACCGGTGACTGGCCATGCAGAGAGAATGTAGAAGAGAAGAAATAGGCAGTGGCACACTGCAAAGAGCCATATCAGGTTTGAGCAGGTAGAAATGCCAGGTTGCCAAGCATGGTATAAAGAGCTCAGCTGTTGGTCACATGACCGTTTGCAATTGCAGGAACGGTGTGCCCTCTATGGGTCAAATGTTTAATCCTGGTTTTCTTTTCATTTCAAAGTTGATACTCTTTAGAATAGTCTAAATGACTGTCCAGTTATGATCACAATTTAAAACACTTGGTCAGATAGTGTAAATTAATTTCTTTATATTAACTTTTTTTGCAAATGCCAATAAAATCTATGAAGTTTGATTTTTTAAAAAAAGTACAAATATAGATTTTCTGTGGAATAACAGCTTAAATAAGATAATTAGATTCCGGCTCAGACTTAACAAGCAAAATAAGACAACAACAAAAAGTTGCCTATCAAGTAAGAAAATCTATGATTATAATATGTACCCTATTAAACTTCCTTTTTTTTTTTTTTTTTTTTTGTCCCTATACCTTCTGAGGCAACTGTATGACTTAGAGCAGACAGTGCCTTAGCGTATCCAGTGCCATAGCACTGCCGCTGACAAAGTGAACAAAGTCCCACATCCTCCTGGGAAGCTGCACTCAGAACCATAAGCTGACTCTTAAAGGTTGAAATTTCATTTTTAGTACCCGGTGAGTCAAATGTCTGTAGGCTTTGCTTAGTTCCATCAAGGTCCTAAAGTTTTGTGTTTCCCCATCCCCGTGATTGATCACGTTTCATTCACAACTAAAAGTAAAGAATTATTTACGTGCATAAGAGCTTGGGGATCTATCCTCTTCTGGTTTCTTGTTTGTTTTGTGGGGTATGGGTCAGACAAAAATCACATGACAAAATGAGGAAAAATGTGGCTCTAACATTTAAACAGATCAGGAATTGTATTTCCATCTATGACAGCCTTCCAGGGTATAGGATGACTTGCACAGCCTCTGACTCTGAGAACGTAACAGACCATATCTGACTCCAGAACACCTCACACACCTAGGTGACTGCACAACGATCTAAATGCTGTGCTTTCTTTTCTCTTTGCTATTTCTAAGTAACTCTTTCAGCTACCAAGCTTCTTCCAAGTAGGGCTTTTACCTAGGGTGATGGCTTCATCTCCTCCTGTTGTCTGAACAGATAAAATCAAACACTCTAGAACCAACCAGGCGCTGTACCTCTGTTGTCTGTAAGCTGACATGAAGCAGACAGCAAGGGTCGGGAGCTTTATTCCTTCTGTTCTCTCCGTGTTGAAACAGGAAAAGACTTTTCACCTGCCTGCCTTTGAAGAGGACTCAGACTGTCATGGCCTCTAAAGGTAAGGGTAAACATAGCCAGCGTCTAAATTTGGCCTCGTATATGTTATAACGACAACTGCATGGATATTGGAGCACTATAACCGGTCTGGTTGGTACTTTAAAAAGCTGTTATTTATTGCTCTTGAACACTGGAATTTCAATTATTTTACTTGAACGTTTACTTTGTCCTAACTGAAAACACACACCCCACACTTTTAGCCAAAAGAATGTAAAAAGTCTGGCTGTAAAATGTGTTTTTGTTGCTGTAAACACAAACCTAGCAATTTAATAAGAAAAGCTGTAAAGCAACTTTGAGTATTAGAAGGTTTAATTTAAACACAGAAATGGGATGAAATTCTAAGTCTAAATGAATCTGAAGGAAAGATTCCACATAGACATCCAAAAATGTTATTCAAACATTCATAATTGCTCATTTGTTGTTCAAAACCATGAGGCACTCAGCCCAGTGAAGAACAGAATATCAGTGAAGCCTCAACTTGATGCAGCAGAACTAAAGCTTTGTGCTTTATAAACTTAAAATATTTAAAAAATACTCTGGTAGTAAATTCAGCATAAAAAATCAATCAAAATGATCAAAATATCCAATGTAAGCATGAAGATCTATTAGGGACATTAGGAGAAAAGGGTGCAATTTCACTTAGAACCCTAAAACTATTGAAATATGTGTTTTAATTGAGACAGATTTCAAAAGATGAGAGATAAGGTTTTATCGGGGCTAATAATATACAATCACTTAAGATATTTCTAAAAATAAAATTATAATCCATTTGTATTCAATTATCAAAACAGAGCACTATTAAGCTCTTTAAGGAAATGTTTCAAAATGAATAAGTTTGATTTGTGAAACTTAGGGAAGTATCTAAAACTAGTCACAAGTGTAACCTCCCCTAAATTATTTAAATAAATGACTCAATCCAAATAAATGTGAGTCCATTCTTGTTCGCTTCGTGAACACATCGCTGACATCTATTAAACAAATTAAGTAGTCTTTATATTTTTCATTCTTATTTAATGTGGGTCTGGGAATCCCCGGGAAAGCTTGTAAACAGATGAGAAACTTCATCAGAAAGAGAAAAACAGCGACTTTTACCGTATGTGTGCAGAACAGTCTCTATGCTGACGACAAGCAAACACAAACCGTGACAAACATTCCATGAAGACTGAAACTGTCACAGGCCAAACACCTCTCGTTTTATAAATTAAGACCAGCGACAGAGCGGCCTGGAAGGAAAGAGTTGCAAAGTGTGTAAATTATTTATGGTTCACTTATACATTTTTAAAAGAGTAGATAGAAATTCAAAGCCCGATACCAATTCAAAGGAGATTTCTATTCATCTGGTGGTCCATGTCTTTGAAGAAAATGTGACCGGAAAGCAAGATTATGATTAATCTGCCAAGAAGACGTGATGTTCAGTAATGAAAAAGACTTTATTTGTGAATTAAAGCTGCACTAAACCTAGAGCCAAAGTTTAAGACAAAAACAAACATTCCTCTGGCCAATTGAAAACATTTAGCCCACGGTTTGGATAGAATATTTATTGTAAAATCAAAGAGACAGGAAGATATTGTTTAAATAGAAAATCTTGTTTGAGCAATAGCCTTATCTAATTTTTACCCCCGAAGAATGTTTGAGGCCATGTTTTTCAAAAATGTTTAAAGATATGACCATAACTCCATAGTGGTCTTTGGCCTATGGAACTGTATTGTCCGGTAGCATCTTCTGAGAGACTTGGGGTTAACAGGGCATTTCATAGACAAGTCCAAAGAAGCCTGAGCTCAATGCCATAGATCCAAAGAAATGTGTATCATCTGGAACCTCTTCAAGTGGTAAAAACAAAGACAAGGAAAGGCATCCTCTGAACCTGCTGTAGGGTCAGACACCTAGGAGCCCCAACAAGGGACGTGCAGTCCTTGTGGGAAAGCAACTGCAGCCTCATCACCTACAAGTTCTCTTACAGAGGGGTCAAAGGACAAGTTTCTTCATTTGTTTAATTCTCAGGCAAGTCCTGTACGGATGTCAAATTCCACAGACAAATGCAAACTAAGCAACCAACATCAATATTAATATAAACCCAGCCAGTTCCTACAACCTTAGGGGTAAATAAATAAATGAGTCATCTGGCAATTGCCCCTCATTAACACTTCCTGCATGCACAAACTTAACAAGCTTGTCATTACTAGAATCAATTTATTCCTCTGTCCAAAGGGCCATTTGTCTGTGTTCTTCATCCCTGTTCAGACTATGCTTGGGTTTTCTTAATGATAAGATAAGCTTATTATCTTAGAAAGAATCCTAGTGCACTTTTAAACTGTGTGATTACAAGATACAGAAAAATACCTCAGACAACAGAAATTTTTTTATAAAACTGGGTATCTTTGTAGAAATAAGGCCATTATAATTTATATTAAGTATTTATATGGCACCCCAGTTTTACTATATGCTCAATGACAGCAATCACTTAAATGTTATGCAGCTGCTATAAATTTATTCTTTGTATCAATCCAGAACCAATTCCTTTGTCTCATTCATGTACATGTTACTTAATAAAATTTCAGTCTGTCCATGATTGACCACAAAGATCATGGTAAATAAAATGTTGCTACCCAATAATGTTAGAGACTTTTAAACATACACCATGAATGAAATTACCTAATGATTGATATATTCTCAGAAAATGTTAATGCTGTTAAACAATGTGATGCTTGACTGTGCTTGCTTTTATGATGAACACTACTACAGTCTGAAAAAGAAAAGTTGGCCATTCACTTTCTTGTAAATCAACAGCTAAGATAATGCAACACAACACTGAGAAACAACTCAAATTTATTCACATATTTTTCTAAACAAAAGAACCTTGACACTCTATGAGGATGAGAATCATGAACACCAGTAGTCTATGGGAAAAAATTAGCATCTAATGAAGGAAATAACACAATGATGTTTATGAGAATGAAATAAGGAACTAGTAGAAAGCTAACGTTTAGAATTTTAAATAAAGATTCTCCTGCCTGGGGCTGATGCATAACATCACATAGAATAATACACAATAAATAAGAAACTCACAGAGTCCAATGTGAGATGACTGAAATAGAAGCAAATTTACTCAGCAGTGATATTGATACCAGTGAACTAACAAAGTGACCTTTATATAAGTATACGAAGGCACTCACAGAAAAATTATGAGCTTCTTTAAGCTTACTCGGTTTAACAGTGGGTTTTCAGAGGATATCCTCATACTATTAGGACTATTAGCTTTACCTAAGATCTTATCAAAAGGCAACTTTGCAAACCTTCCACCCCAATCTCTAAATCAATAGCTGGAGAGAGGCCCAACACCTATTTTGTTAGGTCCCCACTCCAGGTGGTTCTGATGAAGGCTGAAATATGAGAGTCATTCAATTAAACTGGGCTACAATATTATGACTATTAACTCCATAAAGTACAAGGCAGCCCCGTAATATTCAAAGAAAGGTATTTTTGACTTTAATCCCGGCACTTGGGAAGCAGAAACAGATGGATCTCTTTGAGTTCACGGCCAACCTGGTCTATAGAGCAAGTTTCAGAATAGGCTCCAAAGCTACAAAGAAACCTTGTCTCTAAATAAATAAATAAATGGTAATTAAAACTTTGAGGTAAAGTTCAAGTCTAGGCTATGAGTACAGGCTAACAGGTGTTACCTTGCACTTATACACAAACATATTTATACATGCGATGTATCTCCAGGTCACTTATTTAAGTCAAGTTATTTAACTTGTTCTCACAACTACCAACATTCTTCTGTGTTCCTTTTTCTCTGGCAAGGGGTGGTGGTATGGAGTAGTGAAGACAAAGGAAAGTGCACTAACATGAGAGAGGTATCAATCAAGGAGCAACTTCAATCTAAATCAAAAAGAGAAAAGAAAGGGAGGGAGGAAGGAAGGGAGGGAGAGAGAAAGGGAGGGAGGGAAGGAGGGCGGAAGATTAAGTAGAAGCAAAAGCAACCTAAATTTTAGCACACATATAGATATTCATCTCTTGCAGATTCCCAGAATCAAAAGCCTGGAAGACTGCCTGGTTTTCTTCCGGGATCTACAAACCCAGATCAACACTGTCGGGCAGCTTCTTCCCATCCCAGGAAACAAGCAAGGCAAGAGCCTGATGACTGTCAGCCAAGTCGTTTCCTGCCAACAGCCAGTCTCCCCCCTGGTCTAGAATATTTAAGCCAGGTTGGCATGCCTTTCCATTTCTACTCTTGTGTTCCCCTTAAAGGCAATTCAAACTCGTTTTCTTGTTTTTCAACCAATAATTTAATGGAATGCAGAATGCATTATAAATCATAAAGTTATAAAGTACTGTCTTTATATTTGTTATGTAGATGGGATTTTATTCGACACTATTGTCACCTATCCTTATTTACTTGACAGAGTGATGAGACTAAATAGCCTTGACTTTTCCGTTTAGCATGTTTGTCTACTTTCTGTTCATTGCTCAAGGTGTGGAGGCATTCTCAAGGAATTATTAGACTAGGCCACCTACAGCTATTAATTAGACATGTATTGAGCACTTGCATATTCAAGGCACATAAGAAGCATAAAACCTACCTGCTGTCACTCAAATATTTTATTAGTTAATGATCAAACAAAAACATTGATTAAAAAGTACAAAGCAAGGCACGAAAGCCAGGAAAACACACATCTTTAAGGGAGAAGGCAGTCGTGGAGACTTCGGGAAGGAGTTGAGACTTTTCAGCTGCTCTCAAAAACAATGTGAAAATCCAAGGGAAAACAATTTACCAAGGCCACATTACTCTCTTCTGATGTTCCGAGTCTCCAGGTCAACCTGCTTGGATGATTATATCACACTATTAGGTACTGTTGCTGTTCAAGCTGGGGCACTTCACGTCTTATAAAACTTTGTCATGTGGCACATAAATAGAAACTGTTGTTCATATGTGAATGTATTATTGTTGTTTTAACACATCACCCTACACAAGATTAGAATGACTCTAACACTAATATTGAGATGTCAGCACATCTGCTACTACACTCCCTTGTTTGGCATTCCTTCAAACATGAAGTCTATCTCTTTTATCAAAATCAAATCTCTGTGTTAATTCCCTTAAGGAACAAGAGATTTCTGCTATGCCTGATAGGGTTTAAGCTGCATGCAGCATATGTTCCTGGGAAAATGTTTATAATTGCAGATGCCTTCCCCAGAAACCCACTGGCAGACAAATGTTCTACAGAGACTGGCGAGCTCAGGGAGGTACGGAAAGGAGCTGGAAAAGCTAACCTACCATCTTCCATCTTCCATCTGCAGAAAGGATCAGCTGTAAGAGCTGGCTAGAGTTGATTAACTGCTGCAAGCTGTTTGGGAGTGTTGTCAGGCAAGGTTTTTGCCAAATATAAAAGTGATATACCAGCGCCAGAGGGCTGAGGTTTGATGATCACATATGGTCATCGCATATTCTTCTTCCACCCATGAAAGATGACATACCGTGGCCAGATGCTTGACATGAATACATGTTCTAACCTTCAATAAATAGACAGAAGAACTCAGGAGCTTCAGTTTCAAATGCAGTGCATTTTCTAAAAACATACCTCTGCCAATATTTTTTTCAGAAAACAAAATGTGCCATAAATTGTTAACATTTTTTCCTAAAGGAAATGACTTACTCATTTTGTACTAAAAGTATATGGGTTTACTTTAAGCTCTGGACATATAAAAAGATATGTGGGGATTTCAAAAGTATTTCATGTAAGTCTGTAGGAGAATGCCTGTTAAATGACTTTGTGTGTGCCGGTTTTCCTTTTATTGAAAATATGCTTTTTCTTCACATCCCATATCCTGATTCCATTCTCCCCATCCTCTTCTCCAAGTCTTGCCCACTTTCCCTCTCTTCCAGATCCACTCCTTTTCTGTCTTCCATTAGAAAATAAACATGCTTCTAAGGGACACCAAAATAATTATAGTATAATATGATATAATACATAATGAGATTTAAAAAACTACCACATTGGAATTGGACAAAACAGACAGAAGGGAAAGAACTCTAGGGAAGTCACAGGAAACATAAACCCACTCATTCACACACTTTGGAATCCCAGAAAAACACTAAACTATAAGCCATAATATGCATATAAAGGATTTGTTGTGTTAAACGGGGAGAAGGAAAACAAAACACACACATACATTATATATATGTGTGTGTATATATATATATATATATATATAATAAAAACTAAAAATATATGTAACTTTTTAAAAAGGGAAAGTCCTGACATTACAATGTGAGTCAAAGAACCTTCAAAGATGCCATTGAGTTCATTTTCTGTCGGCCATCTATTGCTGGGCATACAGCCTACCCTTAAGAATAGTTTGTTTCCCCAGTGATACTCCATTGGAGAAAACCAGATTTTCATTTGCAAGTGACTATCAGTTGGTGATAGCTTCTGGGTTAGGGATGGGGCATGTGTCTAGTTCTTCTTTCAGCGCTGGGGCACCATCTGGTGCAGACTCATGCAGACCCTGTGTGTGCTGCCTCAGTCTCTGTGAGTTCCTATGGTTTTGAGGATGTTGATTTAGAGCGCCTTGGTTTCTTGGTGTCATCTATCCCCTCTTGCTCTTAAACTCTTTCTACCTCATCTTCAGTAGGGTTGCCTGAGCCCCGAGGAGAGGCATTTGATGGAGACATCATTCAGGGTTGAGTGTTCCAAGATTTCTCACTCTGCATGTCTGTTTGTGAGTCTCTTTTGTATTTGTTCCCATCTGTTTCAGGAGGAAGCTTCTCTGATGATGACTGAGTAAGGAACTGATCTAGGAATATAGATGATTGTCTTTATAAGCCACTTTATTGCTACATTTTTTAAAAAAAGAACAATAGTACTTGTTTTTACCTTAGATCCCTGGGATATCTAGTCTCAGGTTGTTGGTTACCTAGGCAGTGTCTGGTGTGGTTCAGTTCATGGGCTAGGCCTTAAGTCTAATCAGATATTCGTTGGTTATTTCTGCAGGCTTTGTGCCACCATTTCACCAGCGTATGCTACAGCGTATGTAGATCAAAGGGCTTGTGGTTGGATCAGTGCTTATGTATCTCCTTGGATAGAGTGCAGAGTGCCTGTCTGTATCTAAGATGCTAGCACTCAGAAGTGAGGCTCTATGTACTTCACATAAGTCTATATAAGAATGTCTGTAAGCAACTTTGCATGTCATAACTCTCAACTGAAAGACATACGAACTAGTTAAAACTACGAATATTTGGAAATACTGCATAATTCAAGAAATAAACCAGAAAAATATAAGAAAAATCTTTCTACATTAAAAACTAGAAGGTTATTTAAACTCTTACTATATAATTTGTGAATAAAGTCTACCCATTAACTCTCAAGAACATTGTGTCAAACAATCTGAAAATAAATATATGTATATATAGTAGGATAAATCTAAGGAGATGCTAGTAGATACTTTCTAGATAGATCTACACATTGACACTAATGACTAATATTTACTCCTTTAGTGTCATAGTATAAATATTAACATTTTTTCAGTTATCAACAAAAGGGTAAAATCACACATAAACATTCTATTCATTTTTAAATTCATTCAATGAAATCAATACTCATAATCTTTATTTTTAAATTTTAAGTTATAATTTTAAAAACTGTCATGTTTTCATTGACTCAGTATTTTAAAAACCACTTTATTTGTCCTGGTATCTGGAGCATATTTTAATCTGTTTAAATTTTCTACTAATTCCTAGTATATCAGCCAGCAGGAGACAATGGAAAGGGTCCATTTAGGCCAGTTTATTAGTGGCTGAGGACTATTCAAAGGAAATTATAATAACCAAATCAACATTGTCAAAGGAAGGGTGCTTGCCCACAGAAAGAGATTAGTTCACTTCTTATTACACAGGATGACAAAGATGAGAGAGAGGAAAAGAGGGAGTAGAGGTTAAGGTGTCAAGTGGAATTGGTTCCTTTGTCCCTAAAGTTAGGTTAGCCTTGACAGTGGAGTAGCACTGGTGGCTAGCTGCATGCTGTGTTCTTAGAGCTGGTTCCTAATTTCTTGGGATGTCGATCTAGTTGACATTTTTATTTCTTCTTGACGATCCAATAAGACAATATACAATATACAAAAATCTGTAGTTCAACAAATACTTCATGCACATCTGGGAATTAGAGATGCAGCTTCCCTTTTCGTTCTGTAGTAGATCTCTATAGCTTCAAAATTTAAGACTAGAATTGGATCCATGACAGCAATATTCAAAGATGATAAACTCAGACATCTTATCCCTATTCTTAGTGTGCCAGTACTAATTTGATTCTTCTCAGAGCTAATAGCCACATAATTTCTGAAGTTCTTTCCCCGGGGATCTTTTTCCCACAAAGGAAATCTCCATTTTCTGCAAGAAAGCAAAAGTAATGTGATACACTCAAAATCTCACTCCACTTCAAGATGCTTTACCATGATTGTGAATATGCTTTTAGAAAACTTCAAGTCATGAAATGACATCTCTAAAAAATATTTGCAATTTTAAAAAGAGGTCACATTGTACTTTTTCATCATCAGTAAGACAAGCAGAAATGTTTCCCTCACCTCAGGATATACAGGGACAATGAAAGAGCGAGTACAGCTTCAAGTTTTCTGGAGTTGTAGAATTACAATCAATACCAAAGTTGATGAAAAAAAAATGCCTTGGCTTAAAGAATCCTGTGGAGTTTGCATGCATGAATAGAGCATACCGTGACAATAATGTTGATTGGATTAGAAATGAAGCTTTAGAAATGTGGTAATCAGCAGTGCAGTCAAGGCTTGTGATTTGGCTTTAGTAGGTCTATGAGCTGACTCAACTAAAAATACAAAACCCGAGGCTGTTCTAAATCACATATTACATATTTCCTTTGCAAAGGTCGTATATGGGCTGACAAGATGGCCGGGGTAAAGGTCATCTACTCCAAGCCTGGCAACATGACTTGCATTCCCAGAGTGCACACAAAGGTAGAAGAAGAGAAACAAGCCCTAAAATGTATCCTCTCACTACTGTATGGGTGCTGCGGTATGTACAACATACATCACGCACATAAACACACAGGATAACAAATAAATCTGTAAACTGCAAATTTTTTTTGCTTAATTTCTTTTTAATTACCTAGTCAAAATGCTGTGGCGGGTATTTGGTAACAGAACACTTATTCCGCTTCAGTTGACGTTCTGTTGGTGCTGGAAAGTTTTCTGTCTTCCCTAGCCTGAAGGAAAATAAGAATAAGAGCTATTTATAAACTGTCATCTTCCAACTTAAACAGATATTTCCTCCTTGAGAGGTGCATGGTGACAATTGAAGGAGTTGGTGGATAAATAGGCACTGGAAGAGGCTGGATGCCCATCCTGTGGCTTCATTTCCTCACTAGAAATTTGGGGACATTTTAAAAACGTCTTCAATATTACTATTCAGAGGTTATTTTAAAAACGTCCTTAAAATACTGTTTCTCATTTTCAGAAAGTTCGCATAACCACTGCTGTTTTTCTTGTTCTTGGCAAATCTGACTTGGAATTTTAAGAGTACTATAAATTATTAATTGGACAATAACATTTGGTGAAGACAGGCCATGCATTTTGTAAGTGAAACATAGCCTCATAGAGGAATTATAGAGTGATTATTTGAGTAACAAATTCTTCCTTATCAAATTTGTTATTTAATTGAAATATAGTACAAATATGTTTGTTCATAGATCCAAAATAAAAGTTAAATAATTTTCTTCTCAGAATTTGTTTTGATTCCTATGGTTAAGTCTTTGCCTTATGAATTGTGAGTGTTTGGAATGTTTTAATAAAAATGACAGATTTCATGCTGCATACTAAGGGCTGTGGCAGAATGGTTTCACTTCCTGTCTATTATCCTTTGCAGCTGGACCTGATAATCATTCATCAGCAGGTGGAGCTTCTCGGGAGTAAGTACATCGAAGTTTGCATTTATTAAAACTTCTGAAAAGGCTTTACTGTTCAAAAGAAATTTTTTTTTTTTTTTTTTTTTTTTTTGGTTTTTCAAGACAGGGTTTCTCTGTGGCTTTGGAGCCTGTCCTGGAACTAGCTCTTGTAGACCAGGCTGGTCTCGAACTCACAGAGATTCACCTGCCTCTGCCTCCCAAGTGCTGGGATTAAAGGCGTGCGCCACCACCGCCCGGCTCAAAAGAAAATTTTATAAACAATGGATGGAAAGGTCGAATGATTGCTTAACCTATTTTTTAAACAAATTAAACTTATTAGTCTAAGCACAACTAAAATATAAAAGTAAGTACTTCATAACAGTGACATCCACATTCTAATAAAATTAGTCTTAAAGTGACAAGCAGTAATTAATATCCCATTGAAATTTCTTAACATTCTGAGAAGGGGATATCACAGTTGAGAGCATATTAAAATTTAATCAACACAATTGCTATCATTTTATTCCTTCACAATCAACTCAATAAAATAGGCACACAGTTTATCAGTAGATAGATGTGTGTAAGGATGATTAATAATTTAAAATTACTTGAGTGTTTATAAGATTCTATATTACTCCAAAATATGGCAGAATTGAAGAAGTTGGCCAGTACCACTACTGTGGATGCTAAAATAAAATTTAGATACAGTAAAAAAAAAAAAAAAGTACTACTGTAAATTGTCCAAATAACTTGCAGAAGAACAATAGGGTTATTATTTGAGCAAGGATTTCTTCCTTATACAATGTTATTTGGTTGAAAGGTGTCACAACATGTTTGTTAATCGTTCTAGAATAAAAATTAGTTATTAGTTTTGTTCTTGGCTCTTGCTTTGACATCTGAACATGGAAAGAGATGTGTATGAAGATGAGACTATCAGTTCAGCATTTCTGCAGCAACTCTACATTCTCTTAATACTCCTTGACTTTTGACAAGTGGTGATGCCAATCAAAGCATGCCTTCATATGTGTTTTCCGATAGTGATACTCGGTACTGAGACTGCCAACAAATACGAGATCAAAAACAGCTCGGGACAAAGAATTTACTTTGCAGTGGAGGAAAGCATCTGTTTTAATCGTAATGTGTGTTCCACGCTGCGAGCCTGCACCCTGAGGGTCACAGACAACTCGGGTCGAGAGGTGATTACAGTGAACAGGCCCCTAAGGTGCAACAGCTGCTGGTGTCCCTGCTACCTACAAGAGGTTGGTCACTGCCTCTGAGCATCTTTGCTTTTTAAGATTATTCCTTTAAGTGACATTCATCTGGAGCTATGAGACAGTCAACATAAGAGTTGTTTGAATTTATATCTACTCTTTTAGGATAAGGAAAACATGAAGATTTGGTGAGGTACTTTTTCCATTTGTAACCCAAAACTACAGTAGCTAGCATTAGATTAAATGCTAAATGGAGTTCATGCTTCCTGTAAAAATGAGACATGACCTCCTGAACTAGTGTATTAAGCAAACAATTGCAATATCTACAGGTTCCCACTACACAAATACAGTCATCTTCTCTAAGAGTTGCAATGCCCAGGAGGTACCATGACACTTAACCTCTTCTAAGAGACCATCTTCCCTGGGTGTTATTCTCCTCAGGATAACATTTACCATTTGCACATTCAAAACCCACAGTATGCAATAGATTGATGTTATTTAATTGTTTTATTTTATAATATAATGTTATTGTCATTGTTAATAAAGCTGTAACAATAATTTTTATTGATGTTAAATACTACCCAATTTGATATGATGTCTCTGTGGACTCTAATATTACTTTATCCTCTATTCAGCATATTATATGTGTGTGTATGTGTTCTGAGATCTAACACATTAAATATATAATATATTTCTACATATTACACATGTTTATATATGTTTATACATAAATGTTATATGTTTATATATGTTTGGCAAGGTTGATTCATAGGGAGTTAAAGTACTGTGGGAAAGAGTGAATTTGTGTGCTTTTACTATATATATATATGTCATATGCTTGACTATGACATGTATGTCATATGCATGACATATGTCATATATGATTATATATGTGTCACATATATATGAATATATGTATGTATATCTTGTTTCCTTCTAAAGAAACATTGGCCTATTGCCCCCATTCCAAAGTATCTTACAAAAGGATTCTACATGGCTTACACTCAAATGCTGAAATAACGTCAGAAATAAAAAATGGGAACACTCAACAACTGGTAAAAAGAGGTTAAAATGGATCTGTGCTATGGATACAACTGAGAAGTAGTAATTGAGTTTGTCCGTGCTAAAAATGTTATGATTCACTGACTGTCACAGGTGAGGTGGGACGACAGCTGTGCCAAGGACACACAGGCATTTAGAGGGGAGTGTGACACACATCAGCAGAATGAATTCTTATCATTTCCATGACACAATACAAAATGTCAAAAGAAAACACCAATATTCATCATAAAAATATTATAATGATTCTTATAATACATCAGTGATTTCATAACAAATACTATGTAGATGTAAGTTGGCATTCTTCTGTAATTGATGAACAACAACCTTACGAAAATGTCATTTTTTATAATTTTCTCTTACAGCTAGAAATTCAAGCCCCTCCTGGTACTATAGTTGGTTATGTTGCACAAAAGTGGGACCCCTTTCAACCCACATTCACAATCCAAAATGCAAACAATGAAGATATTTTGAAAATTGTTGGTCCTTGTGCAACCTGTGGCTGTTTTGGAGATGTGGACTTTGAGGTATGAATGACAAAGAAGGTTTTGCTTAGGTCCTGATTTCTTGCAACATAATTCAATTTATAAAACATCCAAATCATGGGGCTGGAGAGATAGTTCAGTGGTTAAGAGCACTAACTGTTCTTCCAAAGAACTGGGGTTCATTTCCCAGCACCTACATGGCAGTTCACTACTGTCTGTAACTTTAGTTCCAAGGGATCTGGTATCTTCACCCAGACATACATGCAGGCAAAACCCAATGTACATTAAAAAGTTAGTTAAAAAATTCCAAATTATGTTAGGCAGTCATGGCAAATGCCTTTAATCCTAGAACTTAGGAGACAGAGGCAGGTGGATCTCTGTGAGTTTGAGGCCAACCTGGTCAACAGAGTGAGTTCCAGGACAGTCAGGACTGTTTCACAGAGAAGCCTTGTCTTGAAAAACAAAAAATAAAAAAACTCGAAATCATAATGTATCACTTAAATACATTTTAAGAATTGCATATTAGTGTAATACTCTAATAAATCATGTTTCCATGCCAATAACCACTAACAGACATTAGTCCAGAAATTCTAAGTCCATGGGTTTTTTTTAGCAAAAACAATGCTATGACTAATTGGCCCATTTTATCTGTCATAGATAACTGCACATGTAATTCAAAGAAATTTTAACAAATAAAAATGAGAATTATAAAATTAGAATTCTTGACCTATTTGCCAAATACAATAGATATCTATTGTACTTCCTTACATAAAACAATAAATGTCTTGTTATTTTTAACTTCAGCCTCTGAACTGTTGAACATCAAGATTATATATATATATATATATATATATATATATATACATATACATACATACACATACAGAGAGACTGTGATTTTTAGATACCCAATATGTTCAATATGTTGTGACCGTTAAAAGTCTTGGTAACCCTATGTTTGATGGGGTTGATTCATAGGGAGTTAAGAGCACATGGGGGACAGAGGGCATATGTGCATTTTGATCATCAAAATTACCTATGCCCTTTCCTGTTTGCCTGCTTGATGGAAATTTAGCCCCATTCAGGTCTCATTCCAGAAGCTACTGCACTAGAGTGTTACTATATAAAGCTATATTTGTAAGATTGTATAATAATACACTCTCAGATTTCCGGAACTGAATACTAAAATGAGCCATTGGAAATTTAACCTGCAACTACATATGCTCTTAACAGATTATTGTACACATACATTATATGTGAAAAGACCATTTGGTTCTAAAGTATCTACTTTTCATTATTTGTACGAATCCCACATAGGTCTGTTTTCCCGACTTCTGGAGGAACCTATACACACCAAGAAAACAGACTTTGTTAAGTGACTTGTCCTAGATCCAGAATTGTAAAAGGGTGTGATGTGTTTTTTGTTGTTTTGTTTTGTTGTTTTTTTCAAGACAGGGTTTCTCTGTGTAGCCCTGGCTGTCCTGGAACTAGCTCTGTAGACCAGGATAGCCTCGAACTCATAGAGATTCACATGCCTCAGCCTCCCAAGTGTTAGGACTAAGGCATGTGCCACCACCTCCTGGCTACATGACTTCTTAATAATATGACTGAAGTGAGGTTAAATACCAGGGTTTAGTTTCCATGCTATAGCTACGTCCTAAGAAACCTTCCCTATTTTTGATTTTCTATCACCATAGGGAAAGGAAAGGTCCATATTAAATAAATGTATCAGCTCAATAAACAGGATAAAGAAATAAATATTTGATGAATCAGATGTGGATTCCTCACTCAGTGGGCGTGATAGATTTCAATGTCAGACTCACCCCAATCTCCTGTTTACACACTAACTCAAAGTGATTTCTAATACTTATAGTTGGTTAGAAGGGAATGTGTTGACAAACATCCGAGTGTAACTTAAAAGTGTAATTTGACAATGCATTATGTTTAGAAGCTTCACTAATTACAGAATTAATAAATTTTTTAAATTTATGAATTATACCTAGAAAATACAGAATGCATCCAAATAGAAATTTTTAATATCTCTATGTGTATGCACATGCATACACACACACACACACAAACACACATAGTATCCATATACATACTTTATGATGGCCAATTCGGGTTTAAAATCTGAACACAGGTACCTTCATACTTAGCTACATAACTAAGAGATGTACCTGCTGCCATCTTGTGGTTGTGTAGCCTTAATTATTTACTCCATCTACATAGAAAACGAAAAGAAAAGCAAACTAAAATGGTCTACAAACTGTGGCATCTGAAATCCTTGAACACTCTGGAGGTGAGTATTCACACCTGTGCTGATACGCAGGCACAAACACCGTAGAGGTACTTTTTGAGGTGGCGAACAACACAGTGGCTCAAATTCACCGTGAAAGAAACAGACTGAGAAACGGCAACTATTCTCTTTTTTATCTGCAAAGCTCATAGCTCTTATTTTTCTTTTCAAAGGTGCAAACTGTTGACGAAAAGATTACAATTGGGAAGATTTCCAAGTACTGGTCAGGATTTGTCAATGACGTGTTCACAAACGCTGACAACTTTGGGATACATGTTCCTGCAGATCTCGATGTGACACTCAAAGCAGCAATGATCAGTGCTTGCTTTCTCTTTGTAAGTTTGGTCTAAGCCGCATGGATGAATTTCGTCCTTACGTGCCAGCCTCTATAGAGCTAATCCTCCTAAACCCAGTCTTGACCCACAGAACATGCTTTTTACACAGAAGGCAGTTTAAGATAGGATCATCATCCTTTGGAAACCAGAATTTAGAGCTTTACGTTTTGCTCAGGCTGATAACACAGGAGTCAAGTAACATCTTTGCCAAAATGCTTGACTAGTTCCTGCCTCGGGTCTCCCCCTATCATGAATATTTTGAAGTCACAGAAACCTGCGGGTGTTTTTTTGTTTGTTTGTTTGATTGTTTGTTTGTTTGTTTTTACATAAGCCAACATCTTCCCTCTTCCTTTTGTTGTTGGACAGAATTTAAGATCTCAAACCTAATGATTACATCAATCTATGACGCTGTTGAGTAAACTCAACCCATTTATTGTGTCTCCACTAAAGATGCTTATAAATAACATTAACTCAAAGTAATTCCATAGTTATATTTTCAATGGACATAGAGAATTAAGTACAAACTAGGTAATATATATACATAGAGATATATATCAGAATTATTTCTCCAAAATCTTTTGAGAAATAGGCTTAACTGTTTCCTACCATTAGTAGTTGGTCCCTATCTTTATCTACAAATCAAAGTAATTCCAGTTAATTTTTCCTGCCATCAAAATATTAATTCATAGTACTTCATCATTTCCTGTTTACCCTTCCTATTTTTGCTCATTCCACATTTCAGCAGTAACCTTTCAACACACACATACGACAAGCATGCACACAAAACACATACACACAGAAGCATACACTTATACACAGAGAGAGAGAGAGAGAGAGAGAGAGAGAGAGAGAGAGAACATTCTCAGATAAACACACATTCACATACCCTTTCTCTTGTTCATTAGATCTTGATAATCAAGTTGTTCACTTTATTTCTGTATTAAAAACAGTCCATCTGTGATCTTTATTGACCTACTTGGCAGACAGACTGGTGACAAAATGGTCCTGGTAAATAATAGATCGTTTCCAGATCTTAACCCTTGTTGATTTTTCTTTTTATTCACTTTCTGAACCCTTCTAAATATTTGTGCTTTGACAAGTGTGTTTTCCATCCTTGACTCACATTCTTTGGGAGATTAATGTGATATAGGCAGGTTGTTTCGATCCCATCAATATATAGTACATCATACATTCTCTGTGTGTCACAAAAGATTGTGGAATCTCAGATTTCACCTTGGTGCACCAGGGTCAGTTCTTGAACATGACGTCTAATGAGTCCTCTGTGCTCGATAAACTGAAATGAAGACTGATCTAGATAGTCCCCCAGTTGTATGTATGGGTAATACTCCAACAGCTAGGAAAGACACATACTTAACTGACAATAGAAAGAACTTTCATCCACTTCTTGTTAAATCAGAACCTCATGATAACTTTGTGATCTTCTAGTATAAGTTTTGAGACAGCTTCTTAAATATGTCACCAAGGTAGGTAATAAACACTGCAAAGGTGATGACTGCTATCATTTCTTCCTCTGCCTTATTATGTTTACAACTGATTTTTATGGTTTTGATAACCCCCCAAAATTTCGATTGATGATATTGGAATTACTTAGATAAAGATTTAAGTTCCTTACAATATGAAAATTCAACATTTGAGAATCACGAAACTTAAAACATCATAGTTTTTTCTTCCAATTAATCATGAATTGCTGAAACACCATTAGGAACATCACTGACTCACATAATCAAAACTGGCATGTCAAGCTCTTGATCCTAATTGTTGCCTCTTTTATAAATTCACTCATGTTCACTTTATTTGTTTGTAGGATTTTATGTTCTTTGAACACTCACTTGCTGGATTATAGCAAGCATGATGACGAAAACAATAAAATATGCAGAACACATTTCAGTAAGTAAAAGGCAAGTTTAAATGATCTCCTTCCTTTGAAGATGTCTAGGTTTGACACTCTCTAATTCTTTTTCATTTTCTTCTAGATGTCCCTTGGGCTCTGAATTTAATTTCTGAATGGCTTGAATATTCTAGTTTTTATAACTAAATGTTAATTATTATATTTATTAAAACACAGTGTAATGATACAATTAACCTGGTTGTGAATGCATGATAGCTAAATACGCAATTACTAGCATGAGTACAAGGTTACTTTGAGAGATTTCCATTCTCTTTTTATCCTTTTGAAGTTACCGCAATGGTAAGCATGAAAGATGAGAGCTAAGGCTTGCAGCATCACTGATGGGAATTCAATGTTTAGAAAATGCTTTGAAGTATCTCTGGTACTAAGGGTGGTTACTAATCAAAGGGCTTGAATTTCTAAAATATCTCTTCAAAAGTAGTTCCTTTTGACTTTCTTAATTTCTTTTTAAAATTTTTACACGTAGTCTTAACAAGTTAAAGTATAAGTATTATTTTATAATGCATTTTTCACATTTTTGAGAGAGAATCTCATGCATCGCAGACTAGGTTAATTTTCTTATTAAAGTAAAAATATTTTATTTATATCGGAAAAGTTGGAGATCAAGTAAATGATATGTGTAAAGATTTGGAGGAAGATAGATAGCTTCTATTTCTTGAAGTTGCAGAGGCACAATTATATTCTGTAAGGCAATTAACTAAAGTAGTGAGCAGACTCATTTCAGAGATTTAAATAGTCATACAGATAGACTCTAAATTAGCAAAAGCAGTCTTATCAACCAGCATTATAGCTAACTGCTATGAAGTTTCTGCCAGTTACAAGATCAGAGACTTCAAAATGAAGAATGGACAGTTCGGGAATTAAAAACAAACAAACCAAACCAAAAGAGTCAAGCCTTGATCCATGCAGCAGTGCAGAGGGAAGAAAGCATAGCAAATGCCACTGATTCAGGATGTACATGGTGCTGAGTAGCACTTCTGATTCCTATACCCTACTTGTCCATATGCTTCAAAAGCCCTTCAGCCAGGATCTTCTTCCTGAACATCCCAAAACATGGCATCAACTGGGAACCAAATCTTCAAATACATGAGACTATATGAGACATTCTCATCCAAACCACCACCTGAGTCCAAGGCCATACTGGGCTGCAAAATCATACCACATCTCAACCTCATAGCCCCCAAAATAAAAACAGAAAATAATATCTTAATTGAACTGGTGTTCTGATGTTTAGTAATTTTATGAATGATAGCTCACATTGCCTTGCAGATGTACTTACTTTTGCAAAAACCAGTCTTTGACTAAATAAGTTATTGCTAGTTTTAATTGTTATCCATTGGAATGATAAGGTGTTAGTTCTCTCCTAAAAGGGCCAGAGTTTTGTATTTCCAGACCCAGGAAGAATGGTAATTCGGGATAAATAAACAGACATAAGTAGAGCTGTTAATTTGAACATAGAGGAAAAGAAGTCAGCAAGAGATAAGTGCATTTAGAAAAGAGAATTCTTGCCGGTTGAAAAAGAAAGTGCCAAGTCTCTGATTCAAACATGCTGGACAAGTTTGATAAACACAGGAAGACTGACTGCAGTGGGGTCATCAAGAGGAAGTACAATGCCAATAGATTTTAACAGAGTGTTCTTTGTGAACCAGAGAACCTTGAAAGAAAATGCTAAAAGCTTCCCAGTACTTCTCTATGAAAGAGAAATTTGAACTGGTGCTGTGACAAGTACCTATAATCTTTGTAGTTGGAAAACAAGAGAATCTGAAGTCTGAGGCCAGTGTGTCATAGAAAACTCAAGATGAGCCATGTCTATCACCAAAGCAGTCATCATGATAGATAAGGAGATGCAATCACACAATACTAAAGGTGAGGTATAGAACAGTGATGGAGAACTCCCGTAGCATATGCAAGGATCTGAGTTTGATCACGAGGACCAAAGATGAAAAATAAAACTAGAATAAGAAGGAAGAATAGTTGCTACACAATCTGAAAAAACAGGTGACATATCAACAGCTCTCTAAAATTTTGACTCACTTGAAACTTAGTATGCATATAGATTTTTATATTTGTAATTTTTACTACCAAAACAACAAACTTTTAATGCCTTCATAACTTGACAGAATTACTATTTTAGTTACTTTATTACTTTATGTACATTGGGTTTTTTTTTCCTATATGCATATCTATACACTACTTCAGTGTTTGATGCCTATGGAGGCCAGAAGAGAGCATCAGATTCCATGGAATTGACACTACACGCTGTTGTGAGATGCAGTGTGGTTGTCTGTAGCTGAACATAGGTCCTCTGGAAAATCAACTTGTGTTCTTAACCTCTGAGACATCTCACCAGTTTTTAAACATTTCTAATTCAGTAGTTTGATGTAGGTGGGTCATCTGTCTATCTGTTGCTTTCATTGGTTAATTAATAAAGAAACTGCTTGGCCTGATAGGTCAGAACATAGGTGGGTGGAGTAGACAGAACAGAATCCTGGGAAGAAGGGAAGTGAGGTCAGACGCAATGAAGCTCCGGCCCAAGATGGACATACGCTAGAATCTTCCCGGTAAGCCACCACCTCGTGGTGCTACACAGATTATTAGATATGGGTTAAAGCAAGATATGAGAGTTAGCCAGTAAGAGGCTAGAGCTAATGGCCAGGCAGTGTTTAGAAGAATACAATTTGTGTGTTCTTATTTCCGGGGCTAAGCTAGCCATGCAGGAGCCAAGCAGGACAAAAAGCAGGCCTGTTCACCTCCTCACTACAGTAGTTCTATGTCATTATTTCTCTGTTAAAATTAGATGGTCTGGAACTATTGTTTATAATATTTAACTTTTCAAATTACATATTTTTCCTTTCCATAAAAATTAAAATTTTTGAGTTCTTTGTATATTTCGGAGATCAGTCCTCAGTCTGGTGTGGGGTTGGTGAAGATCTTTTCCCATTCTGTAAGCTGCTGTTTTGCCTTGTTGATTGTGTCCTTTGCTTTACAGAAGGATCTCAGTTTCAGGATGTTCCATTTATTAATTGTTTCTTTCAGTGTCTGTGATACTGGGGTTATATTTAGGAAGTGGTCACCTGAGCCAATGCGTTCAAATATACTTTCCACTTTCTCTTCTATGAAGTTCAGTGTGGTTAGTTTTATGTTGAGGTCTTTGATCCATTTGGACTTGAATTTTATACATGGTGATAGATATAGATCTATTTTCATTCTTCTACATGTTGATATCCAGTTATGTCAGCTCCATTTGTTGAATATACTTTCTTTTTTCCATTTTATATTTTTTGCTTCTTTGTCAAAAATCAGGTGTTCATAGGTGTGTGGATTAATATTCAGGTCTTTGGTGCAGTTCCATTGTCCCTTGTGGATGTTTTCAGTACTGTAAATCAGTAATAAGAGTTTGAAGTCAGGGGCTGTGATACTTCCAGAAGTTCCTTTATTGTACAGGATTGTTTTGGCTATCCTGGGTTTTTTTGCTTTTCTATATAAAGTTGAGTATTGTTCTTTCAAGGTCTGCAAAAAAAAAATTGCTGGGATTTTGATGGGCATTTCATTGAATCTGTAGATTGCTCTTTGTTTTGTTTTGTGTTTTTGTTGTTGTTGTTGTTTGGTATGCATATAGGAGGCTAAAGGACAACCTTGCAGTGTTTCTCAGGAGATGTCCACCTTGGTTTTTGATACAGGGTCTCTCATTAGCCTGGAAGTCACAAATTAGACTAAGCCTGCTGTCTAGTGAGCCCCAGGTCACAAACTCTCTTTACTTCCTTGGCAATGGCATCATGATTGCCTTCCAGTATGCAGAGAATTTTATGTGAAATGATAGAAACTGGACTCAACTCTTCATGATTGCACAGTAGAAACTGAACTGTCTTAAATCCCTAAAATTTGATTTTGAATCATTGAATACTTTCTTATTACATTTTTTTAAATTTATTAAATTTGTGTTTTGACCATTCTGTTCTTTGGTACAATGTATTGATTACTCTCCAGGCTTACCCTCACTTGCCTCCTCTGTCAATCTCATCCTTCCTCTACCAATCCCTTTACCATATTGTGTTTATGATTTGCTTTGAGACCTGGTGTGTTGATAACCAGAGTCATCTGTGTGACTGTTTGGAACTGTATATTAGAGCCTGGTTGGGTCACAGAAGTTGTGTAACTGATGGCAGTTTCTCCCACAATCAATGAACACTAACTAGTAAACAGGACCTTATGTCCCTCCTTCATTCATGATTGACTGTTGACAGGTCCACTTCTGTGAAGATGCAATACCAGCAAGTTCATTATTGGGATGGCTCTAATGTGGCACTTTCTACCTTTTCTTCAGAACTATCTTCCAGCTCTTACATTTGTTCCATGTATCTTCCTCAAAAATGTTGCTTGAGCCTTAGAGAAGGTGATATAAATGCACTGTTTGTGGCTAAGCATTCAACTTTCACTCATTCTCAGCTTCTTGATCAGTCATGTGTGACTTTGCCCTCACTGCCTTTCACCACAGAAAGGCTTTTCTGATTCAAGCTGAAAGTAACATTAATCTATGTCTATAAATATAAATAGTTAGGAGGCAGTTTAGTTTAACTAAGAAACACGAGAAGATTATTCTCAAGGTGTGGAATTTTCACTTTTTACTAGGACTTGCATTGCCAAAAACAGAGTCCATCCAGTGGACTCCAGTCAGAGAGCAGTTGGTTACCCCATAATAGTCATGGATCTTTTGCATAATTAGACACATCTTACCTGGCAGACAGGTACTGTCGTGAGTAAAAATTACAATTAGTTTGAAAAGGTTACATCTACTGATGCTTTCCCACCCCCACCCCCACCCCCAGTAGCCTGCACACCACCTTCTCGATGTATGAAATTTAACTAGCAGGGAGAAATCTTCCATCTCATTCCAGATGAGTCTCTATGTGCCTTATTTCTCTAATGACTCCTCCATTTTTCAATAGTTTATTGTTTAATCTCCACGAGCTTGTGTCTTTTTTAAGATTATTTTTCTGTTGACTTGGAGATTTATTCTATTGTGGCCAGAATTAATGCAATTTTTCTCCACTTGTAGAGATTTATTTTGTGTCCCAATATATGATCTATTTTAAAGAAATTTCCTTGAACTACTTAGAAGAATATGTACTCTATAGTGTTTGGGTAAAATATTCTAGAGGTATTTATTAGGTACACTTAATTTCTGATAATGTTTCTCTTTTTAAATCTTGTCTGGATGACCTGTCAGTCAGTGAAAGTGGAGTGCTGATGTTACTTAATGATGCTGTATTGAGGTTAATATGTAGCATACTGCCTAGTAATATTTGTTTTGTGAAATTGCTTGCACTTGAGTTTGGTATTTAAGAATGTAATGTCCTCTTGGTGGATTGTGCAAAACATAATAAAATGACTTTCTTTATCTCTACTCATTAGTTTTGGTTTTACTTTTATTTTATAAAATCTAGTATTGCAATACCTGTTTGTTTCCATCTTCTATTTGTTTGGAATACTTCTTCCCATCCTTTCTATCAAAAGTAGTGTTTCCCCTTGAAGGTAAAGTATGTTTCCTGTAGACAGCAAAAAGGTGGCTCATGTCTTTAAATCCATTTGGTTAGTTTTGACTGAGGTTTCTGTCCTGCCTCGTTTCCATAGTCGTTAAGTCCCAAAGAAATCACACAGAGGTTTACATTAGTTTATAAACTGATTGGCCCATTAGCTCAGGCTTCTTATTAACTCTTATAACTTATATTAGCCCACTATTCTTGTCTGTGTTAGCCACGTGGCTCGGTACTTTTTTTCAGGGAGGCAGTCACATCTTGCTTCTTCTGTGGCCAAGTCATGACTGTGGAGGAATGGGCTTCTTTCTTCCCAGAATTCTCCTGTTCTCATTGGCCTGCCTCTACTTCCTGTCTGGTTGTTCCACCTATACTTTCTGCCTGGCTACTGGCCAATAAGCATTTATTTAAAATATAATTGACAGAATACAGACCATTCTCCCACACCAGGTTAGCCTGTATCTTTTAATCAAGGAGTTAAAGCCACTAGTATTTAAAGTTATTATTGAAAGTTTTACATTGATTGCTGTCATTTTATTGTTTCTGTGGTTTTAGTTTTCCTAGTCCTAATTTGCATTCTAGTAACTGTGACATCATTTGTTTTCTTTCTGTAGCCTCTTGGATATGGGGACCATTCCCTTCAGTCTGAGAATCCCTTTCAGTAGTCTCTGTAGGGGTGGTTTTGTGGAGATAAATTTCTTTGACTGATTTTGTAAGTTTTTCTTTTCGCTTCAATATGACAGATAGTATTGCCAAGTATAACATACTAGTTTGACATATGTGATCTTAGGACTTGAAGAACATTGCTATAAGCTCTTCTGACTTTTATAGTTTCCATTGTGGGAAAACAGCTGATATTATTATAGATTTGCCCCAAATGTGACTTGTCACTTCTCTCTTATAGCTTTCAGTACTCTTTATTTGTTCTATATATTTAACATTTTCATTATTTAATGGTATGGGAAGATTTTTCCTGGTCTTATTTGGTGTTCTGTGTGCCTCTTGTACCTATAAGGGCATATCTTGCCCTAGATTTAGAGAATTTTATTCTGTTAACTTTTTGAAGATATGTTGTATGCATTAACCAGGACTTTTCCCTCCTCTTGGAACCCTATAATTCATATCATCTCAAAGATCCTACATATTACTTGGTGGAGTTCTTTCTAAAAATTACCCCTTTTTAATTGCATGATTCAATTCTTCTGCCTTATCTTCCAGCCATAATATTTTGTCTTCTATATAATCCTTCTGTTGGTGAGGCTTTCCACTGACATTTTTAAATTTACTTACTGAATTTTTCATTTCAAGTAAACTTCAATTTAGGTTTTTTTTTCCTGTATTTCTGTTTACTGAATTCATTCTACATATCCTGAATCATCTTTATTGTATATTCAGCCATTTGTTTGTGTTTTCTTATACTTAATCAGCATTTATCCTGTCCTCCTTAGGTTCACTCAGGGGTTTACTAATGTCCTCATTGAACTTGAGCTCTTCGAACCTGCTTATAATTGTTCTCTTAACCTGCATCTTAAGGACCATCTATGTTGTCTGGTTGAGGAATATTGCTGTAGGATTGATCATCTTTTAGGGAATATATTGTCTTGATTTTTTTGTATTACCTGTTGTTTTTACAAAGGGACCTGGAAAACTAGAGTAAGGTTGTTGGTGAGTTTATCACTTACATGTGCTGGGTGGTGGTGTCATTTTCTTTTTGCTGTTACCCTAACTTGACTGGTTTTGGAGAAGGTGGGGGTTGCTTGAATTTCAGTCTTTTGGTCCCTCAATGTTGTTTGTAAGTGAAAAGGCTAGGATAATTTCAGAAACTAATAGAATCCCTGGGGTCTTACTGGCTTCATGTATACCACTTGAGCAAAGTCCTGGGGATAGACAATGTAGGGCTTTGTTTGATATCATTGGTGCACACATAAGGGTTCCTTGGGCAAGGCCCCAGGATAAACAATTGAAGAAACTGGGGCATGTGACTGAAGTATTGGACTTGTGTGCAGCTGCTTAGGCTAAGTCTTAGAACGATAAGGATGGGTGGACCCAAGGATTTTTTTCTACCTAGACCCACCTTTGTGGTTGCTTGGCAACCCTCCAGGGCAGGGCTATGGGTATAAGAGCCACAGGGTCTCATTCTTATTAGGAGCTGCTGCCTATGTGGATGCTTGAGCAGGATTCAGGAAGTGGGTGGCTAAGCAAAGCATGGCCAATAATTTTATGTGTGTGTGTGTGTGTGTGTGTATGGTCCTAGGGTAAGGTCAAGGAGTTTCACAAGTGCTTTTTAGAACCTATGGCTTACCTTGTAAGAAAAAAATAATGCTCTTAAATAAAAATTGTCAGAAAAAATTACTCAAATTTTGTGTGTTACTTACATGACATTTATTTTTTTCACTGAAATCACATGAAGACTACTCAGTCATAAGTATTAAGGCTCCTTCTAACTGCTGATGATGTGTTTAATTACACTTCTACTGGAGATCACAGCACAGACACATCATATGAGGAAAAAGTGAGGGGGACAAACCACTGGGCATCACTGCCTCCGGCAGGTTGTCAGCCCTTAACCCACTAGAAGTCACATATAAAGATCTAGATATTGCAGATATAAATAAAAACTAAATTGATTTGAGTCTCCTTAAAGAACAGGAGGAAAATGCAGCGGGTTTCATTTACTGAGCCACTGCTTTGTGGCTGGCCATTATTGTTGGTGCCATAATATCCAAATCTACTTCCTGGGAAGTCTCTATCTATAAATATCTGCTTTTAGAAGATCATATACCCTGGACTATAAGAGATTTAAAGCTTTAACATTTGTTAACTCACCTGAAACAAAACTAAAACACGATAAAAAATGTTTTATAAATACATAAAAAGCTAACATTAATGAACATTTTAGACTACAAGACTT
This sequence comes from Chionomys nivalis, assembly GCF_950005125.1. Lineage (NCBI taxonomy): Eukaryota > Metazoa > Chordata > Mammalia > Rodentia > Cricetidae > Chionomys > Chionomys nivalis. Next base: position 89,362,581 of record NC_080089.1, read on the forward strand.
TTTACGCATTTCTCATCTAATTTTTGTGTAAAATAAAAAAATAGTTACTATAAGCTCACGGGTTTGAGTACAGAAATCAATCTAAGTAGCAGATGTTAAGTAACCTGCCGGACTTCACAGATCTGGTCAACTTGTGTCTACTTCTTAGGATGAGAATATGAGGGGGCAGAAAATGGAGGAGGGCAGGGGTTTTAAAACACAGAATGAGAATCTGGACTTGCAGAGAAAGAGTACCTTCATTTCCTTGAAAGAAGCGGTGTTCTCTTCCACTCTGCCTGCCAGTCTTATTTGAAAAAGCAACACAAACAATGAACTTAGAATCTTCCCTCGGAGGACAGTGTGCTTGCATTGTCCCCTTAGTAGTGGGCTTTGGCGTGACTCCTCCATAACTGGAGTTCTGCAACCTGTGAGACCAGCTCTTAGCGCTGCACCCAGGGTGCCAATAAAATGCCTTCAAAGCAGTGGGAATGGAACTTGTCTGAGGGTCTTTAGGAATAAGTTTCTATCCATCTGCAGGGGTGGACGGAGGACTCTCTTTTCCCCTCTCCTCCCCTTCCCTTCTTTCCCTTCCCTCCCTCCCTCCCTCCCTCCCTCCCTCCCTCCCTCCCTCCCTCCCTCCCTCCCTCCCTCCCTCCCTCCCTCCCTCTCTCTCTCTCTCTCTCTCTCTCTCTCTCTCTCTCTCTCTCACACACACACACACAGGATCTTAAGGTCTTGCACTCTTTATTTCCAGCTCTCATTCTCTCGAGACTCTTTGTTCATACAGTTTTTAATACATCCAATACAACAGACTTCAGACAATTTAAAAGGGGGTTACAAAAGCTGTTTCTCAGGGTCACAATGCATTCCTTGAGTGAACGTTAAGGGAATAAGGGACAAACGGAGAGTGCTTGTTAGCTGTCGGATTGGTGGGGTAAAAGAAAGTTCTGGCTAAGGTGTTATCTCTAACAGAGACAGGTTACCAAAGTTACAAGGGAGAAAAGCTCAACTTTAGGGGAATCACAGAAGGGGCCGCATACTAACCTATATTTTTTTGCTGTGATTAACAGTGTAAGCTAACCTTTTAGATTAATAAACCCTGAAGGTGTGTTTCCCTAACCCCAAACCCCGCCACTGTCCTGACAGGACAGTGTTGCATAGCTGAAAGCAGTTTGTGGGCAACCTATGAGCAATGGGGGGGGGGCTCTGAGTAACCATGACAACCAGCGTAAAGCAAGGGGCGAAAGAATGTATCAGCAGGTTCGACAGAGAGGCTGACAATAAGAAAACGTCCCAAATCCAAAAATATATTTTCTTATCCTATATGTAGCCCACAGGGTAAGGAAGAAATTAAAGGAGGGAAGTTTGTAACTTTTTATTCGAGACTGTGAGGCCAGGCTCTATCTGGCACTCTCGGACTGTCTGTGAAGTCTTTCCCACAGTGACTGGTGTAAAGCTGTTTCCCTCCGGACCTTGTTAATTGGTTAATTGCTTTCACCTGTTACGCATATACATTTCAAGACTTACACATGAGCGGTTTGTTGTCTGAGCCTAGAATCCTGTATCATAAATTGAGGTTAGAAGTTCTTGCAAGGTGTTAATTGCATAAGGAATTTCGGCAGTTCCAATGTCTTGCGCAGTTATCAACTGGACCTGGCAACAGAAACTGGCAAGTGATTTAGTTTCCCTGCCCACCTCCCCAGTCTACGCCTGCCCACCCCCACACACACACACCTAAAAGACTTTGGTTCAACAAGCCAGACATCTGCACCTCCGTCCTTGAGTACTATCTGTGAAAAGTCTAGCTTGCAATCCATACACAGAGAGACACCCAGTCTAGCTAATTTGTCCTTAATTGTCTTGCCAGCTAGCTAATGATAGAAAACAGGCTTCTAAGTTTCTTACCATTTCATGGAACAAGGGCTAAACTATAAAGACGTCTTTTATTCACCAGAAGTACACAATAAAGGAAGAAGTCATCCTTCCGTCAATTTACAGAAACAACAGTGCCCAATAAATGAGAAACACATTGCCAACAGTTGTGGGATTCATCTGCGCATGCTTGCATATTTCTGCACTGGAGGAAGCAACCAATGCATAAACTAGAAAAGTTCTCTTTGTTAAAAACTTTAGACAAGATTAATATTCATATTTAGTCAACAGTAGTAGATTTGAAGAATAATTCCTGATGTAACTTATGAATGTTCCTTTTGTTTACCATCTCCCTGAAGCACAAAATTAATTTAGCATAACTAAACCATCAGTAAATATAAGCTGAGTATTTCACTACTGAGACTTCATTCTCGAGTCCTTTGTGCATTTCAGGCTGACTTTAAACACCTTGAACGGTAGCAATAGAAAATGCAGAGGAAGAGTAAAAAGAATGAAACAGTTCTTACTTTTAAACCCACGGCACTTATTTAAAGCCCAATAATGTAAGGGAAGTAAAGGTAATGGTTTTAGTAATTTTTCCATGCTGCAGATGGCAGCAACACTTCACATTACCGTGAACACACTGTAGCCAGGCAGGGGGAATCTGGGAAAAGCATGTTTCCATTAGCGATTCACTTTGTGCTCTCTGTAATCTGTGAAAGCATGCAGGTTTCGGCAGTGGGAGGGTGAACTTTGATGTTCATTTCCTTATCAACAAAAAAGCAGGCTGTCTTTCTAGCTGCATAATGCACACCGCCAAGGTTTTGGACTTTCAGTTTTCAGGGAATAGATGCAATAAAATTCCAATCAACCTTGTAAGTGCACATCTTCCCTATTTTTCCATGAAAACTGATGAGCATTAGTCCAACAAGTAAAGTGAGAACAACCCTAACCATCAAGCTCAGAAGCTGGGTGTGATCACTCCTGTGATCCCAGGGAGTGAGGCAGGAAAGGTGCAGAAAGTTCAAGGCCAGCTTGTTAGATATAGTGAGTAAACCCCAAAGGAGCCTGAGCACCACAGCAAGGGTCTATGTTAAAAAAAAAAAAAAATTCAAGCATAAAACTAGATAAAAGTAGGTCTCAAAATCTTATTTCTGATTGTCACTAAGACTTAAACAACCTTAAGCAAAAATCTAAAGTTCCTGAGACTTTTGTCGGAAGCCTGTGCAGAATGGCTACTGTGTCAGGTCAGATCTCTTCCCCGGTGTGAGTCAATCATCAAGCTAGCATTAGGAGGTCTGCTAGTGAATTGATGTAAAAATAAGCATTTAAGATCATGAACTAGTATGAGCACAAAACCATGATGCATGCACCATGCAGAACCAGCTGTGACATCAGAAGGGAAAGGGGAATTAAAATAGAAAGAAATGGCTCTATCCTGGACAGGTGATTTTCATCCAAGTATGTATTTAAGCGCATGGTTAGATATTTTCTTAAACGTCTCTTTGTGGACCAGTTAAATTTCAGTTTGTGCACCTATTTTCTTGTCACTGTATACTTTTACAAAAACAGTCTATCTAAAAATTCTAGAAAAAGCAATAGTAGCTACCTATGCAATGTTAAGGAAAACGTCAATTTAGTTTGAGTCCAAACTCCCCATTTATCATTCTAAAGCTTCGGTAAATAAGCTTTTAGTGAATTCATGATACTCAGGGATCCGTGTGAAGATGCAGCAATTGCAAACTAACTGTACTATTAGCAATGTCATCTCATGTCCTAGAATCCTTCCAGCATTTCAAAGCATTTCTGCAGATACTAATGTCCTGAGCTTGAGCTCACAGGAACTCAGAGGGTTTCAGTCACTAGAGGTGAGCAGGTTGATGCCTCCCTCATACATAGAAAACTTAGAAATTGTTGGGAGCTGCGGGCTGTGTTCCTGTCGCCCCAGCTCCTGGTTGCCTGGCTAGCTTATGCCCCAAAATAATGACACACAAACTGTATTCTTTTAAACACTGCTTAGCCCATTAGCTCTAGCCCTTACTGGCTAATTCTCATATCCCGATCAACCCATCTCTAATAATCTGTGTAGCACTAGTCTTACGGGGAAAGATTCAGCATGTCTGACCTGGCGGCTGGCTGCATCGCGTCTGGCTCTGAGAGGAGCTGCCCTGCATCTGCCCGGGAGAGGGGAGCGTGGCGTCTGAGCTCACTTCCTCTTCCTCCCAGCATTCTGTTCTGTTTACTCCACCCACCTATGTTCTAACCTATGAGGGCCAAGCAGTTTCTTTATTTTTTAACCAATGACCTTCCTCCATCAAGAAATTAATAATTAACCAGAAATTAAACAACTTTATTCAGGTTTATGTTAGGTTGTAAATAGATAAAACTTGTAGATAATGGTGACACATGACACACACCTTTAATACTAGAACTTGGGAGGCAGAACAGCAGATCTCTGAATGCAAGGATAGCCTGGGCCACAGAGCAAGTTCCAGGACAGCCAAAGCTGCACAGACAAAAACTCTCTAGAAAGAAAAAAGAACATATACATACATATAAATGATAGACAGCATCTACAACTCATAAGAGATTAAAGCAAGTTGAGCTATACAAATGTTCAGAACCACAATTTGCTTGCAAAACCATAAAAAATTGCATACAAAAATGGAGGGAGAGATGGAAACAGAGAGGAGAGATAAGGTAGAAAAGTATGGAGGGAATCTAATTTCCTTATTGTAGAAGTTAGCCATCTAAAGGAAAGAGATATTCATTTTCTTCAGCTATGCATTTAACAGAATGACAGGTAAGATACAGGTCCACTACAAAGTATTTGAATGTGTAATTTACACCTGAACAAGCCTGTGTAGCTCTAACAGTGCTGCTGTAATGATCTCACAGAAATATTAAGATCCTAGACCTAATTTCAGAAGAAAAAAAAAAGCTTATGTAGCTTGGATTTTGTTGTGCTTTAGGTTTTTGCTTTTGTTTTGTTTGTTTTTCAGAGAAAAAATTCCTGGAGCTATATTTCTGAACTTGAGTTGGCAAAATGAGGCTAAAAAGTAAAGCTCGTCCTTGTCCACCCAACTCAGAAGAAATAGACACAGGAGCACAGATAGGAAGACACTTCTTGGGGATTCTTGGCACAATTCTCAATGCCACAAGAGAGCTAATGACCCTCACAGTTTCTCAGAATTCTCATAGGAGAACTCTGAGAATTTAGACACTTTGTTTCAGTACACAAACTTAGCCATTGCTTCTTTGCCTTCTAGTTAAGAACAAACATTGAGTGTTTTGGTTGGTTAATGCATTTTCAGATGGCATCTTGTCAAAATTAACTTAAAAACTAGCTATAGTCCTTGTATACATGACATGCAGAGAGAAATGAGGTGAGTAAATAGCATGAGAATGTCAAATTGCCTATTTGCAACAGCAGAAACACAGCTACACGTTCATCCACAAGCCACGTAAAATGTGTGCACTAGGATTAAAAGGATGACAGCCAAAATACCTCTACCCTCTAAAAATCTTCTGCTTTGCTCCATCTAACAGAAAAATAAACAGGCATTATAGAAAACGACATCAATAGTCTTCTTCTTCTTCTTTTTTTTTTTTTTTTTTTTGCTTGTTTGGTTTTTGTTTTGTTTTTATGGTTCTTTGTTTTGGGGGGTTGTTTTGTTTGTTTTTTTGTTTTTGTTTGTTTGTTTGTTTGTTTTGAGACAGGGATTCTCTGTGTAACAACCTTGGATGTCCAGGAACTCTCTCTACAGATGAGGCTGGCCTCAAACTCACAGAGAACCTTCCTCTGACTTCTAAGTTCTGGAATTAAAGGCATGCACCACCACCGCCTGGCCTTCTATTCTTAAACATGAGTAAACTAAGTACCATTATAATATCTGTGTACACGTATATACACATATACACCTGTACAGACACATGCACACACACACTCACACATACGTATGCATACATCCACAAGCGCATGCACACACATTCACTTATATACATACATTGGTGGCTAATCTTTGTTGTCAACCTGAATATATCTGGAATTAATTAAAACCCAAGCATCTGGACACACCTGTAAGGAATTTTTCTTCTTTAGATTACTTGTACTATAAAATCTATTAGAAAGCTGGAGTATTTGAGTTGGAAGACCCAACCTAAATCTGGGTCACACCCTCTAGTGGCAGCCCACATAGGTGGCAGGCCTTGTTAAAGGACATTCAAGAAAGACTTGCTTTGCTTTTTGCCTACTTTCCCTCACTCTGATAGGAAAGTCCATCTGTCCGGTTCCTGAGACTCTCCTTTGCTGGTGTTAGAACCTACTTCTTTGGAATTCCACCACAGACTGTAAACAGGCAGCTCTCCAGGACTTCCCTGGGACTTCAGCACCAGACTGTGACTCCGGAGACACCTAGTGTCTCATGGACTAAGTAACAAAAAGATCCTTGGCCTCTTGATCAGGAGAGAGCCATTTTGTTGGCCTACTTGCACCAAGCCTATAAGCCACTCTAGTAAATCCTTTTTCTGCATATATATATATATATATATATATATATATATATATATGTGTGTGTGTGTGTGTGTGTGTGTGTGTGTGTATAGTGCAACATATATACTTGTGTATAGCACATATATATGTTAGTTCATTCTATCATTTCTGTTCCTCTAGAGAACACCGACTAATACACATACATAAATGCATATAAACACACATGTATCCATACATACATGCACATAGTCAAAATACAGACACACACATATATACATTTATATACATATGCACATATGTAAATAACAGAGACAGATAGAACAGAGATCTAAGATCATGCACAACTAAATCTTTTTTTCTCAAACTATTGTTCCAATAAAGAAACAAATACAATCTGGGGAAAGGAAGAGAATAAAATATTAAAAACAATATTCTGCTGTACAATGGAAAATGGAGACATTTTTATATTTCTTAAGGAAAACTAGGAAACTGTAAAGTGAAAAGAAAAGAACTCTTGAAAACAAATACATATTACTGTGATAATGTAGGATCAAAGAAAATTTACGCATTTGTTTTTGAATGTGTAGTTTGGGCTCAATTTCTAAGAAATGATCTAATAAGTAAAACAATGAGCAAAGTCCACACATTACTCTTTCATTTATTTTTCTAAGATTAGCTTTATTTTCTAATGTGTGTGTATGTATCTGTGTGTGTGTGTCTGTCTATCTGCCTGTCTGTCTGTGGGTGTGTGCATCTGATTGCAAGTACTTGAAGCAAACAGAGGTGTGAACCCCAGAACTGAGTTTGTAGGCTGCTGTGAGGACCCAAAGTGGGGGCTGAAAACAGCTCCAGTTTTCTGCAAAATTAGTAGACACTGTTAAGGCTGAGCTGCTTCTCCAGCACAACTTTCTACATTGTATCAGATTTAATTAAAAATAACAACAGCATTTTCTCCATCTCTCTCCTCTCACCAACCTCTCCTATGCCTCTCCATGTCCCTCTCAAAATGATAGCCTTTTTCATATATATATATTAATATATGTATATACATACACAAGCATACATCTGTACAATCTTCTGAGTCCTTTTAGTGTGGCTTGTATGTCTATGTCTCTATAGTTGACCACTTGGTAACAGATAGCCACTTAGGTTGCTCATCCCTCTGGAGGACTAATTGTTCCCTCTCTCAGCAGTTGTAAATTGTTTGTATCTTATTATCTTGGAGTGAGCCCCATGAGATTTCCCACATCCACATTAGCATGGCAGTTGGTGCTGTCACTGTTCAGGTCTTGCTCAGGCAGTCATATTGTTGAGATTTCATGGGTGCAGCTTCCCTATCATATATCAAAGATTTATTTCACAGCAGACTTCCACTCCTCTGGCTCTTACAACATTTCTACCCTCTCTTTGGCAATGTACCCCGAGCCTTAGGTAAGAGTTTGAGTTACTGAGATATCAGCTGGGGCCAGGCAACCTTCAGTCAGTTTTTCCTCAAAATTTCGATGAATTGTGCTTTCTGTGATGTTCTCCTTCTGCTATAAAAACAAACTTTGTTGATGAGCGAAAAGATCTGCACTCACCTCTAGGTATGAAGATTTTAATACACTCAGGAATTTCAATTGTTAAGAAAAGTGTCAGTTATAGGTTGTCTTCTAAGTTCCATGACCTTACTAGCCCCATGTAGTTGGTTAGGTTTACACTACAAGTATGATTTGCCTCCTGTGAAGCAAACCTTTGTAGGAGGCAGCTGCTTGTTTGTCCCTGCCTCGCAGAACTGAAATAATCACACAGAAATTGTATTAATTAAAACACTGGTTGGCCCATTAGGCCTAACTTCTTATTGGTTAAATCTTACATCTTAATTTACCCCATTTCTATTAATCTGTGTACCACCACAAGGTTGTGGCCTACCAGCAAAGTTCCAGCACGTCTATCTCTGGCATCGGATCCATGGTGTCTCTCTCTCTCTCTGATTCTGCCTTCTTCCTTCCAGCATGTCATTTTGTTTTCCTCAACTACCTAAATTCTGTTCTACCCTATCAGGCCAAGCCAGTTTTTTTATTCATTAACCAATGAAAACAACACATAGAAAGAAGGACCTCCCACACCAAACCTTAAGTACAATTACCTGGTTACTACCAAGATGTGAGTGAAATTATTGCACCTTTTGGAATATCTTGCCATGCTGATCATTACTGTAGTTTATAGGAATCAAAGCTGGGTAAGACGATTTAATGGTTTCCTCCTTTGGCAACTTACATAGCACCTTCCAGTACTATTAAAGTTAGTCCTCATGGAGGAGACACTATGGTTCTATTCACCTGTACTCTTCCAAGCCCCATGTCTAAAGTACATGGGGACTTACCTTCAATTTCTGGCAGGCAGCAAAGGGAAACAGGAATAACCTATATTGTCTTAGAAGTCTCTTGGATTACCTTGACCAACAACTCAGAAGGTGGTTCCTTAGGTTTAATCTTGGTATTTTTGTTAGATAGTCTATGACTCTCAGGGTAAGCATTATCGTCCCAAATGTTGTGTACACACACACACACACACACACACACACACACGTGTTGACAGAGGTTTCTGTCCCACCAGGTCTCACAGTCATTCAGTCCCAAAGAAATACACAGAGGTCTTAAACTGATTCACCTAGTAGCTACAACTTCTTATTAATGCTTATAACTTATATTAGCCCATAATTCTTGTCTATGTTAGCCATGTGGCTTGGTACCTTTTTTGGCGAGGCAGTCACATCTTGCTTCCTCTGTGTCTGGATGACGACTGCAGACTAAATCCTTCCTCTTCCCAGAATTCTCCTGTTCTCATTGCCCTGCCCCTATTCCCCGCCTGGTCACCCCACCTATATTTTCTGCCTAACTACTGACCAATCGGTGTTTCATTGAACAAGCACAAGAAACAAATCTTCACAGGGTAAAAACATTGTCCCACAGCACTTCTCCCCCAACTTTAATTTCAAAACAAGAACTCTAAATCGAATCTCACTTGTCTATTATCCATTATCCATACTTGTAACCAACACTCTAAACAAAGAAAAACATTCATAATCCATTTTGGGGGGAATGTGGGCTTAGTTTTCCAGGCTACTTATGGCTGATTGGGAATGCTGATCATCTTACAGGCATCTGAAGAGAATTTAGAATTATAGTCAAGTCCTGACTGGAAAATTCTGTGAGGCTTGGTCATCTCAGCTAGCAGTCTTGAAACTGCTCTAGATGTAGAACTCAGCTCCCTCTCCAGCACCATGTCTGCCTGCATGCTGCCTTGCTTCTGCCATGACAATAATGGACTAAATCTCTGAACTATAAGCAAGTCACTCTATTAAATATTTACCTTTGTAAGTGTTACCATGGTCATGGTGTCTTCACAGCAATAGAAACCCTAAAAAAAATGGCCAACATGTAAATATCTCTATAGAATACTTCAATCACTGAGACAGAAAATGGGGTAGATGTTAGGGCTGAGGAAGGCTTGAAAATCACTACCCAGCTGCTGGGGAGATGGATCATTCAGAAAAGTGCTTACTATTAAAGCACATAAACCTAAGTTTGGATCATTTGCATCCACATAAAAAGCCAAGTGTCATAGCACATACCTGTCACGCCAGTGATAAAAAGGCAGGAAGGAGGATTCCTTAGACTAGCTGGTGAAAAAATCTAGTCTAATCAGTGAGCTCCAGGTTCAGTGAGAGACCCTGTCTCACAAAAGAAAGAAGAGAACAATTTAGGAGTATACCTTGGGTCTCTTTGTAACACACACACACACACACACACACACACACACACACACAGAGTCACTCTGTATGATGCAGATATGGATTCCTATGCTTTGTACATTCTATGTAATTGCAAAAGCAAAAACAGAATTTGCAGCTCAACTGTCTCAAACTGGAGAGATGCAGTAAAACCTCCAAATAGAAACTCGAAATCCTAGCATTAAACTTTCAAATTTAATTTCAAAGCTCAAACAACGGCATCTAAATTTTGAATACACACAGCTTAGCTTGCTTTACTCAAATTCAAACATCCTCCAGGTCCATAGATATCCCACATTTGTGAACGTTTTTCTGCACTCCTTAATATCGTCATGTTTTTTTATGTGTCCAAATTCCTTACTTTGTTTAATGATGAAAGGCTTTCTCTCTCAAAGCTACCTTCTCATTTTTAATCCATGTTCATTATCTTTTCCATTCTCTTCATGTCAGTAAATACAATGATAAGCTTATTGTTGGAAACCACCATGTTTGTTCTATTGTGTGGAATCCCTGCTCAACTTCTCCTCTCCTCCATTGTTGCTGGACTGAGCTGACTGAGAAGCCGGAGTCACTGTGTTTCTTTCTGGGTTTCTTTTCAAGCTGTTTCCATTGGGCATAGAACACTTTGTCTTACATGCAATTAATTTCAGTTCTGTTTATTTTTTTTTGTAAAATAATTAAGCAAGTGTTTAGTGAGGTTGTCTAAAAATAATCGTCAGCAGTTTAATAGAAGGTATGTCAATAGTAAAAGAAAAAAGAAGGCTTTTACTTAAACAAAAGTTCCAGTGATCGCTTGGAAATCAAAGATTTCCTGAGGGAACTGACAAAAAATATCTGTCTGTGACGAAGGGTGGCTATGGTACTGTGTGTTCCAGTGCTCCTGTTTCCTGTAGGTCACAAACACTACAGTTATAAATTCAAGCGTTAATATTGCGCCAAAGCTGAGGCTGTCTGGGAAAGGATGACAAAAAGAGTATAGAGTCTATGTTCTCTGAAAAACCAGTTAACAGATGGGACAGGATGAGGAGGAGGGGAGGGAGGGGAACGTGGTCAGGATGTGCTGTATGAGGAAAGAAAAAAGTCAGTAACAGTTTACAACACTAGCAAAGGAAATGTGAGCTCTGTTCTGAGTCACTTGGGTGCCTCAGAGCATTGATCTATAAAACTGATGCAGTGGTTGTAAACTCCTCCCAGGAATTTCCTGAAGATTAGGTAAACCACTAAAATGGCTCTGTGCTTAGAGTGACTCATGGAACTCAGTGAAACCTATGAACAAACCAGCTTCTACTTCCTCTATCTTCTAAAGTGGGTAAGCAATGATAGAAAAACAGAGGCAGCATTTCTTCTATGAAAAAAAGCTTCATGGTAATTAGAATTCTCTAGCCTCTCAGGATTGAAAGAATTTGACTGTTAACTTAGAGACCTTCACTGTGATCATCTTATAGGGGACATCCTCATCCTTCAGTGTGAGCTTATAGGGGACATTCTCACCTTGGGAAAAAGTCACATTATATCTCCTTCCAGGCAGAAAGCAGGAATGCTGATATTTGGAATGTGGCTGTCACCAAGAATGCGGAGTGCTTGCAAGCTCCTGCGGAACATTCTGTCATTCTTAGTTGGGTAGGAACAGTCCTTTATCTCCTTCCCACGTGGAAGCGTTGGAATTATTCATACACTCATCACAATGCCATTAATTTGGCACATACATGTGCTCCTTGGAATTTCTGATCCCTGCTGTGTGATACTAAAGTTATCATTCTTTGTAAAGAATAACAAGCTCTGAGAGCTGATAATGAAGGCTGAAAGGTCACTGAGATATGGGAGCAAGAGCCAGCCACAGGAAGTCTCAGGCTCTATCAAACATGGCACTCCAGCTATCTAAAAGATAACCTAATTTATAGAGATGAAGCAGAGGCCTGGAATAACTAGGGTATATATTGCCTGAAATGTTCTAAACATCTGCAACAGAAAGCCAGCATCAATAATGAACTAATGATACTTTTGCTTAGAAAATCTACTGAGAGAGGTTTAAGGAAACCTATATGCTGTTGTTCTTTATTCTGTGTTGTGTATGCTTAGCTTAGTAAAAAGAAAAATGTGGAGAATTTGCTGAATAGCAGACATACCAGCATTCTACACAGCACTTAGAAAGTGAGACCAAATCCCTGTGTGAAGGCAAGGTCCTTGTCACTAGTTGTATCAAGGTCCTCAGTCCTACTTATGTTACTCAAAGTCTACTGTGTCAAATTAATCAATTAAAAGCACATGGGAAAATGTCAAACCAGTTATGTCATACTTGGCAAACAACACAAATTTTTAAACCAATTGTTAGTTTGACACACAGACTCTATAAGTATATATTGAATTAAGTGGCATATTTACGTTGAATTAAAATAAACCACTCTGGATAACTGAACCATTAAAAAATATACAAGAGTTTCAGGTTTGAGATTGGAGACTAATGGGAGGGGAGGGGATGAAGAAATGTAATGTTGAGCTCTTCTTGAACCTCTCGTGAAAACTAATAGGGTGATAAGAAGAAAAGGTAGACAGGGAGAAATTAGAAACTCATAAAAAAGCATGAGAGAAAGCAGTGAATTTCCTGAAAAATTGAAGTATTAATGTAAGCTCTTCTGACTTTCTCCTTCCACATTTTTGATTTATCAGCTCAAGCTAAGCCTGGTGTATCAGAAATAATTACGCTGAAAGGAAAATGTGAACATAAATTGTGAAAGTAAAATATAAAGACAGAAGAAAGAGAACGGAGATAGACAGTTTCTGAAGACTCCAAGCTTAACTCCATCCAGCTAATTAGACATGGTTTTCCCAGATTATAATTACACTTTGGGTGCTTGAAATGAAGCCAGTTTATGGAAACTCAGAATTGTTGCTCCCAACACTGAGATGCTGGCTCAACCTAACATGTGAACAAGAGTTTCCAGAACAAGGGATTGAAGTCTTCGGGACCAGGTTGAGCAAACACATAAGCAGGATGAAGGATGCAAAGAGTAGATGCAGAGACCATCTCCTTCCACTCATACGATGACAAAGACCAAGCAAGTCTGACTGGCATTTCCCTTCTGCTTTACCAAGTTTCTACACAACTTAATGATTTTAAATGAAATAAAGTTTGAAGAGAAAACTCAAGCCCTAAGTTTGATATTGTTTTATTAGAAACCATGAGACTTACTTTGTATATGTTTACTAAAGATAGGTATTGAATCTTCTCTAAAAATGTATTGTTTGAGAATTTTATTTATGAAAATATGTTTTAATCAAATCCATACTCCACCCCAATCTTTCAAGCACCTCCCGTATCTCCCCATCACTTTCTTCTTCCAACCCGATGTATCCTTCTGTTCAAGCTATTGCATCCACATAATGCTGACAATACGAACATGGGTGTAGAACCATCTAGTGGAACATGAGAAAACAACCAGAGACTGCATCCCTGAAGAAAACCAACCACCCATAGTGACTCAGTTAGATGTGCAACTGTGCGATCCCTTTCCCTACCCATGCTGGAATCTTGCCTAGCTTGTTGTTGTGCAGGTCTTGAGTATGCACTCAAAGCCACCATGGGTTCATGTGTGCCACGGTCCTGTATTATCCAGAAAACATTATTTTACAGCTGTTCTCCATTATTGCTGGCCTTTACAGACTTTCTGCTCCATCTTCTCTAATGGTCCTTGAGGCTGAGGAAAAGAGGATATGATACAGATGTCCCATGTAGATGGAGTGATCTAGTTTCATATTTTCTCCACTTTGATCAGTTGTGAATCTCTGGGTTAAGTATCATCTACTCCAAAATGAAGCCTCTCTGATGAGGGTTGAGGTATTCACAGTCTATAGTGTAAAGATTTACAAAGGTGTGGATATAGGTGGAACTGTTCGAAGTATTTTGAACTCTATATTCTAATTATACTTATCTTGATAAATGTCTGGGAAAGACATAACTGTTGAAAGAAGGGTGAGTGAGTAGAAAGAAGGTTTCGGGGTGAAGAACACATCACGCTCTTGCAGAACCCAAGTTCAATTTCCAGCACCCCACCAGGCAGCCCACAACCTCCTGTATCCCCAGGGAATCTGACACCCTTTTTGGCTTCCAAAGGCAACTACACTCACACTCGCATATCCACCACAGACATACACGCATAAGCATAGTTTAAAATAAACTCTTAACAATGAAAGCAAAATTAGAACTACAGAGTGAGTACTATAAAGTGGAATAGTTAAAATACAAGAGTGTTGTATTGACAGATTGGGTTTGAGGTCAAAGATTAAATATGAAATAAATCAAACAATTCATACCTATATAGGGAGATTACACCTTAAACCAATGAAGAATTACTATAAGTAGCATTAAAATAAGTGAAGAAAGAAATAAATAGCCAGAATACTCCTATATGTAATATGAAAATTAAATATTACATAACATGAAAAATGGTTTCAATTAACACTAAGTTAAAAAATGGAATACATATATATTTACATATATTTTTATTTATGGAAGCTATCAGTGAAAAACTTGGAAAACACGAGACATCCATCAACAGCCTGAAAGTTTAGACCTATTTTGACATTTGTCAGATGATAAAGCCTTAAGATACAAGATGTCAAAGAAATTATTAGTACCATTTTCAGTGTTCAAGAAATCCTGAAATGTTTCAATTGACCAAAATGAGTGAATGGTGGCCACTCTGAGTAAATGGACCATGAATTTCAGTGGAATTCACAGTCAAAATGATTAAGAATTTTACCTTCTCAAGGAGAGCTAAAGGTATATTAAAGTGATTGCTTTTAAATTGGTTTAGCAATAGGAGTTCTATATACTTATTCAAGTGCCCTAGCTGTCTGGTTTTCATAAAGTATATCATTGTCAAAAGCTGGACAGTTTTGAACATTTAAAACTCAATTGTGTTTACACAATTTCACACCTCTAAATATAGTTTAGGAAACCCTGGTACTAAAAAAAAATCAAATAAACAAAAAGACAAACTTTCCAACAATTTTTGAAAGTTAGTAAAAGTTGAAAATCGAAGAGAATGTGTGTTTATGTGTGTGTTTGTGCACGTGTGAAATCAGCATCAAGCAATAGATTTAAGACATTGTGTGTCCTTGCACCCAGCCTCGCCCTGCTCCTGAGAGAGTCTCGGGTAGCCTTGAGTTGCCAGCAAAGAGCATTCACAGAGCCTTTGACAACATTTCCCCACCCATGCAACAGCACAGTTCTTGATAAAAAAGAACCTTAATATTAGTGTTTGGTTAGTGAAAGTCGATCTTAACTTCCGCCGAACACATATGCCGATGTCCTCTTTATCTTTACCTCAGTGAGTTAAAGGAACATATCTCACACGTGCATTGATCTTAGTGACTCACTGGTGGATGTATATTTAAGACTTGTATGATTCTGAACACCAGGAAGTAAATGCTACTTGTGTGGTTCAATGTCAATAAACCTCCTAGGAGTTAATGATATAGTTATATACAGGCAACACAGAAAAGCAATTTGGGAATTTTATAGATTCCACTTTAAAAATAAAAGCATCTGGAATTAGCATGGAGCTCACTAGGTAGAGTGATTACATGGTATATTTTAGGCCTGGAGTTCAATTCCCAGAACTCCATAGGCAAGTTCAGGCCTGCAATCCCAGCTCTGGGGAGCAGAGACAGAAGGATTAGAGAAATGCAAAGCTATCTTAGGCTACATAGGGAGCTTGAGGCCACTCTAATTCTAAGATCCTATATAAAAACAAAAACAAACGACGCCATCGAAACTTGGCTTACTTAAAGTTAACATATTATCACCTAGCAAAATCACATTAACAATAAATTGCAATATAAGTAAAGAAATTAGTAAAGCAGAAAGAGGGGAAAATGTTCACCTTTATCTTCTACAATGGTTAGCTTCAATACATTTAATATATTAACAACAATACAGCACAAAGATAGTACCTAAACTGAGACACTTTAGCCATGGGATAATAATTAGACTCCACACATACTTTTTCAAATCATTCAATTTCCCGGCTGATGGAAATGTATGCATTGTGCATTTCACAACTCCAAAAGAGTTTTAATCACAAAGAGTGCAGGTTGTATGCTGGGGTATATCTCCATGGCAAAAACTCACCTAGCCACAGCCGCAGGAGGTTCTGATTACAGCCAGTTAGAACATTGCTACTATTTTCCAGGTTATTCTCTTCCTAGGCTGTCTGTGTAACTGAGCTTTTTCCCATGGATACAACCACTCATTTAATACTGAAAATTGTCTTCCTAAACATAATCTTAATGAGAAAAATGGGTTAAAAAATAAGTAAAAGAAGCAGTAAATCAAATAATATCTCCATACTGATTTATGTCACACTGATACTGAGCACTCAATCTATGTCAGGAAATACATTACGCAATGCATCAGATCAAATATTGGTGACACTGTTATTTACACTTAGGAGATGGCCAAGGCAGGCACTGAGCAGAGTGGCAGGGCTTGGAAACATTATCATCTTCCCAGAGTTTATAGTTCAGTCAATACCGTCAATTCATGCACTGTATTTGGTCATATATGGTGACTTCTTAATGTAACAAATTTGAGCCTGGCCTTACACATGAATATGAGCACAGGTTCTGATGTATGTCTAAAGTCCTTGGGCAGCTGAGGAGAGAGCCTGAAATGGCCCAATCCTATAGCCATACTAACGAATATCTTGCATATCACCATAGAACCTTCATTTGGTGATGGATGGAGATAGAAAGAGAGACCCACATTGGAGCAATGGACTGAGCTCCCAAGGTCCAAATGAGGAACAAAAGGAGCGAGAACATGAGCAAGGAAGTCAGGACCGCGAGGGGGCCCCCCATCCACTGAGACGGTGGGGCTGATCTATTAGGAGATCACCAAGGCCAGCTGGACTGGGACTGAAAATGCATGGGATAAAACCGGACTCACTGAATATGGTGGACAATGAGGGCTGCTGAGAAGCCAAGGACAATGGCACTGAGTTTTGACCCTACTGCATGTACTGGCTTTGTGGGAGCCTAGCCGGTTTGGATGCTCACCTTCCTAGACCTCGATGGAGGCCGGAGGACCTTGGACTGCCCACAGGGCAGGGAACCCTGACTGCTCTTTGGACTGGAGAGGGAGGGGGGGAGGGGGAGGGGGCATGGGGAGTTGGGGGAGGGGGAGGGAAAAGGGAGGCGGGGAGGAGGCGGAAATTTTTAATTAAAAAAAAATTTAATAAAAAAATATATAAAGTCAGCAACTCTGAGAGATTGACCAGTTTGATAATAAGTTGGCAAAGACTTGACAACGCCATCAACCTGCCATGGTCCAAGGCAGAATGCGATGTCTCCACTGCTAGAGGTGCCTTCATTGTGCCTTTCCTTGTCTGGACGTCCTGTTCCTGGAGCCTAGGAAAAGCTAATACAGCTGAGGGGAGGCATCTAGCTACATTTATCTCATGGCAAAATTATTTTCACATCGTAAAATACGAAGTCTATGGATATTTTGTTATAGAATATGTCTCTTAGACAAGTATAAACTAACGCTCTCAAAAGGAGAGAATGGAGAGATAAGAAGAGAAGGAAAGGGGGAAGATGAGAGAAAGGCTGAATCTGTTAAAGATACTACAAGACAAAACATCGAAGTTATGAGATATTGAAATGTTGAGGCGAGAAGAGTGTAAGATCCCAGGGGATGGAGGTCACCAGGAAAGCAAGGTCCTCTAAACCAACTATGCAGGGATCATCTGAACCCACGGTGACTGAAGCAGCAAGCACAGGGCTGACACAGGTCTGCTCCAGGTCCTCTGTTCACATATTACAATATTCAGCTTAGTATTTTATGGGACTTTTGAATGTGTGAATGACTGTGTCTCTGATTCTTATGTCTTCTCTTGGGCTCTTTTCCTTCTATTGGCTTGCCTTGTCCAACTTCAATGTGCTTGTTTTGTATTAACAAATTATATTTTATTTTGGCATGTTGTGTTGCTATCTCTTAGAAGCCTGTCCTTTTCTAGTGAAAGGAGATGGAAGGGGAGTTGGGGAGAAATGGGAGGAGTAGAGAGAGGAGAAACTATATCAGATATATATGAGAAAAGAATGTATTTTCAATGAAAGGAGCAAAAGGGACATGAAGTTGGGTGGGAGTGAGGAGTATGTGGGAGGAGTAACACATTAATATGACCAAATACATGATACTGCATGTACAACAATTTCAATAAATGAATAAAATGTTACATGTTAAACATCAAAAGAGAGTAAATTATTTTAAAAAGAAATGCAAACATAAGATAAATTCTCTTGAGCTACTTTGAGTTCCAGTTATCTAGCACCCACCCCTGCACCTGACCTAACATCCTATAACTCTCAAAATCTTAAACTCTATTCTTAGTAGATCACTAGCTTTCACTAATACAAAAGCTGAGACTGTCATCTGAAACCCACAGTAGAACCTTCCCCCACTCCCTGTTACCCCCAAACCTGTGGTTTCTACCATTGTATTTGATGAATGTTTTTATTTTTTTTTACTTTCTTTGTTCTGTAACTATTAAAATCTCCTGTAAGCACATCCAGAGTAAAACATGGTATTTGGAGAAACTAAATGTGTATATAGGGATGTGGTCACTCATTTCTGGCTATAGAATAAATTATCTCTATTCCCTTAGAGGTAAAAACTGTGTGGTTTTTGTCAACACAAGCATGTGGAAATTCAAGTGAACAGAGGCACTTGCGTGCTAGGATCACATAACTGGATGCTACTCTCCATAACTTCTTGTGGAATATTTTTACACTGTATGAAAGTGTATTACTGCGATTGATGTAATAAAAAGCTGAATGACCAGTAGTAGGGCAAGAAAGGAAGAAGTGGAGGAACTGAGGGGCAGGAGAAGCCAAGAGACAGGGAGAGCAAACACGAGGTGCAAAGTAGAAGCGAGATAACACCACATGATAGAACGTAAATTAATATAAATGGGTTAATTTAAATTAAAAGAGCCAGTTAGGAAAAAGGTTAAACAAAGGCTGAGCTTTAATAATGAATAACAAGTCTCCAGTCATTATTTGGGAGCTGGATGGTGGGACAGAAAAAGACTTGTTACAATAACTGGATGCATTTATGCTAGCAAAGCAGGAAGTAAGATATTATCATCTTTTCTTTCTTTTCTCTTTTTTTTTTTTTTTTTTTTTTTTAGTTTTTCAAGACAAGGTTTCTCTGTGGAACACTCCTGGCTGATCTGGAATTTGCTTTTGTAGACCAGGCTATCTTTGAACTCATTGAGATCCACCTGTCTCTGCCTTCCAAATGCTGGGATTAAAGGCATGGGCCACCATCCTCTGTTTAGATATTATCATTTTAAGAGAATTGTCCAGAGAATAGTAAACAAGCTTCAATCCCTTCAGCTGTGGTCACATCTTCAACTCTCTATAAAATGTACATAAGCACTAAAATTAGGATAAAATGTAACCCAAAGAACACAGAATTATATTGCTTGACCTGAATATTTCAAGCAAGAGATTTCTCATAGTACAGCCTCGGAAACCTAACAAACACATTAAGAGCTAATTTACTGTAGAAAAAGTGTACTACCAAGGACCTGAAAATGTGTTTGGAAATTAGACATATTTTAAAGTAATGCAGACACATTTTGTTTTCCGTCTTCACCCCTGCCCTGCTTCTCAGCATTAGCCTCTTGAGACTCTCTGTCCACTCAGCACTGTGGCAAAGGAAGAAAGTTTCCAATTATGCTCAATCAGTAACCAGTAGCATCTGTGCTCTCATTGTTATCAAGATAATATTCACATTTACTGCTTTGGGCGGTTACATTTAACAGATTCCTTGTCAAACTCACCTAGTTTTCTAACTAAATTTAGGTCATTGCAGGGTGGAAGAAATTATGGCAACAGTGCTCAGGGCTGTCCAGGGGGAACACCTGCCATGGCTCTGATGTTATCCAGCCCCGAAAAAGACAGACGCTTAGACCATCTCCATACGATATGCCTAACAGGCTTTCAGACATTACATCTATTAAAACTGATCAAATCAAGTTGGCCTATCTCCAGTAAGAGAAAATTTTCTGCACCCTGATAAGCCCCTCTGCTGATGCAGCAATCCAATTCAGATCAAATCGAATTGGAGAAAAGCCAGGTTTAATGGATAAAACATTCCCAGATGCTTTTCCAGTCCACCAGAGCGGAGACTGAAAGGAAGACTGGAAACCATGTCTGTTTTCTGGGGGGCAGTTTAAATGTATTTAGGGGGGCATGGTGTGTGGCATCTAACAAGTAAGTAGCAAGGTTTCAATGAGCTTTCTCTCTAGTAGAAAAAAAACATTGATTTGACCCTTTACTTAAGAGGACATGTCTAGAAAAAAAAAAGGACATGTCTTATCTTTGCTAGCGACACTAAGCGTAGTAACGTGACTTTAGACACTCAGGCATCCTTTTCTGCTCAGTAGTTACTATTTTCAGACATAAAAGCAGGTAATTCCCAGCATATCCTAGTTCGATGCAAACTCTTCCAATCTTAAATCAGACCTGAGCCTCCCTTACAGAGTTCTCTGTGGTTTGATTCATTCTGAGCTCCGGTACTGTTTTTTATACCAGATAGATCTGGAGCTCTTCCCCTTCCTAAAGTTTGCCCTTATGATGGATGGATTTCTCTGCTTGCAATTTCTAAGATGAAGAGGTTTCCCTAGTTAAATTCTGGTGTATTCAAGCTAAGGCCACTGGAGGAACTGAGGAGTCACTTAACTGGGCTGTTCAGTCCCAAGTTCATTGACTGAAGAATTAGCTAGCATTTAGGGCATCTTAATTCAACCTATATCAGCTTGCTGAACTGTTTGAGTAAAGAGCTGCAATTGTACCCAGCACAAGATTTAAGGCTCTTCCTTACTGAACTGGGGCTCAAGTGAATGTTGGGCTGAAAAGAACACAGACAGAGGGAAAAAGACACCGTCCTAGTCAACCAGGTTCTCAAGATTTTGGGCTCCAACTGGGACCTGTTGGCTCAGTGGATTCTTCCAGTTTAAGAATCCACTTAAGATTAGATTGGACTAACCCATTGGTTCCTCTTAGGCCTCCAGACAAGAGTGAGCAAAGTATAAAACTTCTCCATCTCCATAATCACAGGATGATAATCACTTACAATGAATCCTCTCTGTAGAAATGCATATATCCTAGTGAGCAGGGTTTTCTGGAGGACCCTGAAGAATATATCTGATATCTAAATATTGCAATCTGCAGAAAGAAGACCCCAAATTGCCCATAGAACTTTAACAAGATGTCTATATTCTTGTTTGATTTATGATGTTTTCAGGAAGGTTTATATTTCCAATTTAAAAATTTGGGCTTGGGAAAGATGACTCAGAGATTAGAAGCTTGTACTGCTCTTGCAGATTCCAGGCACCCACGCCCACATTTAATAGCTTACAATTGCCTGTAGCTCTAATTCCATAAGATCCAAAGTCCTCTGGTTTCCTCATTCACCTGCTCTCTCTCTCTCTCTCTCTCTCTCTCTCTCTCTCTCTCTCTCTCTCTCTTGTAATAGGAGTAGCGGGGCTGCGTCCCCGGCACCCGGCCGCCTGCATTGCTAGCTTATGCCCCGAAATAATTACACGGAAACTGTATTCTTTCAATCACTGCCTGGCCCATTAGTTCCAGCCTCTTATTGGCTAGCTCTTACATATTGATCTAACCCATTTCTAATATTCTGTGTAGTACCACGAGCTGGCTTACCAGGAAAGATCTTAACCTGCGTCTGTCTGGAGTGAGACAATCATGGCGACTCCCTACTCGGTTTCTTTCTCCCAGCATTCTGTCTGTTTACTCCACCCACCTAAGGGCTGGCCTATAAATGGGCCAAGGCAGTTTCTTTATTAAATGAAAGTAACTCCTCTATCATCTCTCTCTCTCTCTCTCTCTCTCTCTCTCTCTCTCACACACACACACACAAACACACACACAAATAAATAAATAAATAAATATCTTTAAAATGTTTAGTTCTATGGACATAGTGAAGTGCTCCTGCTTTGAGAGGCATTGACATACAACTATTGTTAACGGTCTTAAAAATGCTTATAATCGCTTTTAAGTAAACTTGGTTAGCAACAATGGTATTTATATTTTCTGAAGTCATTGTCTATATTTCATGTTTTTCTCCTTTATTCCCTAAACACCTAAAATACAGATTCCATCTCACCATTTCAGTAAGATTGTGACCTTATTTTTATAGCAATTGGCAGCTACTAAATCATGACTAGGATGTTCAGGAAATCTATAAAAACATCTGTTCATTCTTAGAATTTCTTACTTCCCACTAAACCTAATGATAATTATATTTCAGGAAGTCATTGGCCATTTTTTGAAATAAGTAGGCATCCTTAGGCCTTAAATTCATTTTGCTTGCTTTTGTTGATTTGCATTTTGAGTGAATGTGGAATGGTGATGTGAGGCTCCTCTCTGTTAGCTATGAATATGTTTTATTACCATTAGTTAACAAAGAAGCTGTTTTGGGCAACAACTTAGCAGAGTAAAGCCAGGTGAGAAATAGAAACAGAGATATAGAGTAGGCAGAGTCTAGTAGATGTCATGCAGCTGCTGAAGGTGAAGAACACCACAGGAAACTTACCCGTAGCCCACAGCCTTGTGGCGATACACAAATTAACAGAAATGGCTTAATTTAAGATGCAAGAGCCATCTTGAACTATGCCTGAGACCTTAGCTAAACAGTGTTGTAATTGACATAGTTTCTGTGTGATTATTCAGCTCTGGGTGGCCAGGGAACAAACAAGCAGTCTCCATTTACAAAATGGCATGTGCAAAGTAAAACTGATAAAATCACAATAGGCTTCTGCAGGCATAAAATTGTAACTGTCGTCTCCCCACAGCAGCCAGTTGAAGCAACACACTTTTCTTACCACACCTAATTACTAGAAGGAACGCTATGCCTGGAGAAAACAGAAAGAGCCCCTAGGGTAAAAAGTACGATCGTGAGCTTCTACCTTCTTCACACTCGTGATATCCAGTCACAGGGTTGAGTTACGGCAAAGAATTACACAGTGTGATTCCTGATTGTACCTTCTTTTCCCCTATGCAACTGGAGAGGTCGGAACACAATAAACTAGACATTGTGGTCAACACAGCTATGTGTGGGCCTCTTCCACTGTTACAAGGTGTAGCTTGCTTCAGTCACACTTCTTTTGTTTCCTTCAAGTTTACAGCTTTTATCATTATGGTAAATCCCTTCCTCATTGAGTCTCAGAAAAGCAGGCTTTTCTCCTGTCCACACCCTTCCTTGTTCACATCTTACCTCTTACAGTTAGAAGTAAAGGAGCCAAAGTCTTTAAGGATGGGTGTGTCCCAAGTTTTAATGCCCACACATGCCCCACTGTGACATTTTAGAGTACGGAGTAGTCTATTTAGGTGGGCACAATTTCTGAGTCAAATGCTGATTCCTCATTCCAAAAAAGAAAAAAGCAAAAACCAACGTGACCAGAGCATCTTAAAAACAAAGTTGCCTTCACTTTGATATCCTAAAAGAATGCAAATTCAGTCAGTCTGGCTCTTCACCAAATCTCCTTTGCAATGCTTTTGGAATTTGAGCATGGTCAATTGTTTAAAGTAGGAACGTCCCTGTGACAAGTCTCCATTCCCTCTTCTGATTTATTTAGTCACCACCAACAACTTATTTTTCGTTATCAGTGAATATTAATTTTACAGGATGAATTTTCATTGTGACATTTTCATACATGCTCTGATTATATTCATGTTTGCCCACTCTTTTCAAATTTTACTCGTATCATCTCAGTATCTCAGTTTAGCCTCACACCGTTTAGGTCTTGAAATGTCAATAAAATAATCTCGTCTATGCTCATTTTTCTACTCCAACAAATACTAGGTCCTTCACATAGACTATTCTTTATATACAAGTACTTAATAGTGTCTCTCTCGTCCTTAAAATTAGATCATACCGTCTTCCACCTCCCATGATAAAATTGAATGTTTTCTTTACAAGACTTTAGAAACAACGGCTCCTTTTCAACCTCTCCAGCATTAGATTAGATAATACTAGCAGTTATAACTTATTTTCCTCAAACATGATTATCAAGATGTACTATGAAGGTACAACTCCTTTTTAGATTCCTGGCTTGGAAGTAACAGATTTGCTTCTGTTTCATAGATGACACTGGTACTATTTCAATCACTCCCGGAAACAAGGAAATATATTTCTAGGGCTTACAACCATTGCTCAGTAACAATTGCGTTCTGTTAGAAGAGGGAACATGAGTTTCGGTCTCTGTTGCAAGCTGAGGGAGCTCTGCCAATACCATTCCTTCTGCTAAGCTATATATATTAGTTTTCTTCAGTTACACCACTGTGTCTCTTCACATCAGTATTGCCTTCGGCTCAT
Organism: Chionomys nivalis; assembly: GCF_950005125.1. NCBI lineage: Eukaryota > Metazoa > Chordata > Mammalia > Rodentia > Cricetidae > Chionomys > Chionomys nivalis. Next base: position 89,387,106 of record NC_080089.1, read on the forward strand.
GGCTACTTCCTACTTTTTCCTTTAAAATTTAGTTGAGCCATCTATTATAGAAAGCTAGCATTCCTCTTCTTTCATAAGAAATAACTTCTTTGTGTAATATATATGACCTCATTGTAATAAATGACTGGATAATCTTGATGTACTTCTATACAATATTATTTTAAAATGTCATTTTTCAATAGGACCTCAAACACATTGAATTAAATATCTAGCATTTGAAATTATTTTTTTTTATTACAAACTTCAGGAAATAGTTTTCTTAAGTAAAAAGACCTAAGAGTTATAAGTACATATACTTAAATGCTTGGTTGCTCATTTATTTAAGAGGAGTTTTTGTTTTAGTTTTAGTGGAAATTCCCAGATGATGGTACAATTTTTTTTTTAACAGCTCAGTAGGAAACTTCTTTCTTTTCCTTTCTGAGAAGACTCCACACTGCATTTCCCTGCTTTTCTTGTAATCTATGTGACCCTTTACCCTCCTTCAGGATACAGGATACAAATAGAAGTGAAAAATGTTATCAGTTCATTGTACAGTTGCCCAAACCTCTGTGTGTGGCTAAGCCCTTTCTCTTCTTTTGTGAATAGACCATATGATAAAGCCTCTACCAACCTAGAAAGCTATATACTAAAGAGTCTAGACCCTGGGTCTTAGGATACCGCTAGGTATCCACATGCAGCACCAAACAGGGACATGTCCATTCAGTGGTTACCTGTTCAATGCTTTATTTTTGATCTCCTGTTATTCATAAGGAATGAATTCTAGGGACACAACATTTAAATCATTCACTAAGGTTAGTTTTTCCGAGTAAAAACCTCAGGTGAATGTGAGGCACGGAGACATGAGGAGGAGAAAGAAAACTCAAGTGAGTCACTACTCTACAGCTGCATCCCATGAAGCCCTGCCTTACCTATCGCCCTGTGGCAGAGACAGTCTCAGAGCCACTGGTAACAGCAGTTAACCTAGGAAACACCATGCACAAGGGCACTAAGAAGGCTTGTAGACAGATTGTGCTAATGATTTCAGCACTGTTAACTTTACCCATAAATAAATTTCAACTGCTTAGGCTTAAAAAAAAGAAAGACTCACAAATAACTATAACCGAATTATAAAACTGAAATGAAATGAACGCTTTTATGCAGAAGGGGACAGTAGTAAGGACCCTTCTTTGACCTGAGTAGGAAATCAGGTATAGAATAATGCTAAATATCCTGAGTTCATAACAGCAAGTCAATTCAAACCATGAATTACCTTGAGCTATGTAAATTCAGGGTCCATTTATCAAGAACTGGTGTGCCACACTCTCGGGGTCCTTTCATATGTGAGTTCACCTTTCTCAAGACTCGCTCTTTTATGGCTCACAGTAACATGGAAATGCCTTGCATCATTGCTTTCTATGAAAGAACAACACATCCTATACACACATGTTTATGTGTGTCCAGAAATATATACACATACACGAGTTGTTAGCCTTGTCCAAGATGATTTCCAGATTTTTTTTTAGTTGAATATACTTAGAAATGCACCAATCACAGGCAAGGAAGGATGAGCTCACTAATCAAAATTCACCTGCGAACCTCTTCCATCTTTGTTTCATAAACACAGCGCCCCAGAGAATACCAAATGACTCATAACACGTGACGCAGGAAAAAGGTACCTCCCAAGTCATGGGGAAATTTCTTAGACACGTACCACACCGGGCACACTAAATCAGAAACTTTGAAAGCACGACCATCAATTGTAACTTTAACCAGGTGATTCTTCTCAGGCTGTAACTGGAGAACCACCGTTGTATTCAACAAAAGCAGACGCTCATTTTCCCACGAGCAAGCGACCGTTCAGACCAGCCCCAAATGTGTTCAAGGTAAGGACAGTAATTTTCTACAGACTGTAAGAAAACGAAAGTAAGACCACTAACACCAAAAGGCACCAAACGATTGTAAAAGCCTTAAGGGGAAAAAAACAAAACAAAACAAAACAAAAAAACAAACAAAACAACAACAAAAACAGAAAAATGCTGCTAGGCAAAGATTTCAACAATCTTGAAAATGCAATCAGGGAGGATGGAACAGATGTGGTAACCGATTTACCACTTAGGAAAAGATGCAAAGCAGGAAAGTAACTTGACTTCCTGCATAGAACCCCCATAGGTGGAGAGGTTGTAAAGAAAGTTCCCAGAAGAGGCCACTCCCCCGGTAATGAATGACCCTCCCTTCCAAGGCAATCAAAATTTCACTTCCTTTTAGCGCCCACCAGCTGCTTGTGGGCGGGGCGGGGAAGGTGGACTGCCTGGCCTCAGCGCACAACCGGAGAATTCTGGAGTACAGGCTGCGGTCAGATCCCTCACGTCACTCAGTCCTTTCGCGAGGTTTCTGGGAAGGCTGAGCTATAGCTGCGCCACTAGCAAGGGATTGGGACTCAGGACTACTAGGACCCGCTGATCACATCCCTGACTTCAGCTTGCCCGGCTGCCAAATAAAAGGAGCCTCAGGTGAGCCCCAGCATTCTGTGCCACCCAGGACGGAACTCGCGATCTGTGTGCGCATAGGAGCAGGGTACCAGAATGGGGCGCGGGAGGTTTGGGGGGCGGGGTCTGAGCAGGCTGGGGACCCTTTGTATGGTCTGGAAACTGGGGGAAGTGGCCGAAAGACCTGGGCTAGAGACCCCGGAAGTGGAGAGGAGAACTCAGCCAGAGGCCATGTCTCCACCGTTGCTCAGTGAACCAAACTGGTATAATTTCTTTGAAAGTCCCCGCAGGACTTTCTTCAGCTTAGCACACTGCTTTACAGCCCAGAGCAGCCCTGAATTGGGGCTTGAAGCTGTGCTCACTTGTAGCTCTGCGGTAGCACTCTTGTCCAACGTGCTGAGTCCACAATGGATTCCCATTGCAGGAAAAGAAAGGTTAAAAAACAAACAAACAAACAAAAAACAAGAATCGTTCACCTGCTAGCTCTTTAACCAAAGTGTTCCCTTGGATTATGGCTAGAACCCAAACTGTGCTGTGCATAGCATTCTAGAATACCGAAGTAAGGAATACAAAGGGAGTAAGGAACAGAGTGGGCAAGACCACTAGCTGCGCTTTCAGGTTTCTGTTACACCATAGCCTTGAACTCTGACCCGGTTTCTTTACGTATACTAGCTCTTCTCTGAAACTGTTAACTAAGACAAGACTTTAAAATGTGTCACTTTTTAAAATCCCATCACTTGGGGCGAAGTAGAATCTCTGAGTTCCAGGCCAGCCCTGTCTACAGAGCAAGTTCCAGGACAGCTAGGGCTAGACAAGAGACACCCACCCCTGACTGGAGAAAAGCAGAAAAAAAGAACAGAGAGAGAGAGAGAGAGAGAGAGAGAGAGAGAGAGAGAGAGAGAGAGAGAGAGAGAAGGAAAGAAGAAGGGTGGAAGAGGAAGGAAGAAAAGGAAGGAAGAAAGAAATACAAAACAGCAATAACAAAAGAGTTTCAGTCACCTTGGCATAAGTTAATAAGTTTCATAAAGAAATAAAGAATCTAGTCAAAACAACGTTCATTCTATCAAATACTTGGCAAAGTCCCACACCAACAACTCTCTCCCTGGTTCCTGTGTGGGTTGATTTCTGTAATCTTGTTACTGGAAGTTGGGTCCGATCACCTCTCAGTTCCAAAACAAACAATTCTGCTTTCTTCCGGCTTGGCAACCTAAATGGTTAATTGCACCAAAGCTTAATGGAAATCATGCCAGGCAGGTCAGGTTGGGGCTCTTCCTTCAGTCAACAAGAGCTTTCTATCTGGTCGCTATCGACAACTGGGCCACTTTGAAGAAAAAACAAACAGGGAAATAGAGGGGTAGTAAGAGACACAAGAGTCTCTGAGTCTGGCCAGAGAGCATCAGACTCCTTGAAGGAGTTTACCGTAAAGTGGAGACACACCTGGGTGACTGTCTCGTGTGCCCCTATCATCGTCCTCTCTAAAGACGGGTCCTCCTCTGCTCTGTAATTCACAGATCATTCATTCCCCTGAATGAAGGGAGATTCTAGCTTCAGAATTTCTGCTGCTCTCCTCCCACCTGTCACACCCACACCCATAACTCCACGGCCTGGCTGATGATAGTTTCCTTTGAATGTGACTTTGATCTATCTCGAGGGCACCACTGCCACCCCTATGTAAATCCATGCCCCGCTAAACCTTTCTAATAGCGCCATTATTTTCTCTCAATGTTCTACAGGATATACTTAGATCTCTTCTCAGTCCCTAGGTTTGCTGGTGAAGTGTTTGTATAGAGCTTTGCATGGTCTATAGTATAGACATATAGACTTTGTACTGTCTGTATAGTATAGACAGTATATATGCTATATGTCTAGTACAGACACTATAAACTCTATACTGTCCATAAATATTGAAAAGTTTCTGCACCACGCCAAACCTCTCAGCCAATGCAACAATTCAAAATCAGACCAAATGAAACCGAATTAAAAAAAGCTCAGGTTTAATGGGTAAAACGCTCCCGGATGATAAGGGGAAGAGAGCTTGAAAAACCATGTGTCTGTTTTCTGGGGGGCAGTTTAAATACCCTGTGGGCTTAAGCATCTCTGGGGGACAAGCCCTGTTTGGTGGACCTTCTGAGATGAGGCATGGTTTGGGGAGAGAGAGATGGGGGAGGAGGACTTGAGCTTCCACCAGAACAAATACCTCCCCCCCTTTGAAACCACAGGATATTCACAAAGTGAATACTTCTTCAGGAAATATATATGTATGTATGTATGTATGTATGTATGTATGTATATGTATATATGCATGTGTGTACACACCACACTCTTGTAGTATAGCACTAAATAAACAGGGCTTGATAAAACCAGCTCTAATTAGTGTGTGTCAACAAGGGTTCTTTTCATTTTGAAATTAAATTCTTGGAAAAAAGCTTACCTAGCCATTAAACTATTGACCACAAGAATAAACTGGAACCCAAGGCTTTGATATTTGCTAACAAATTTCAATGAAAGTTGGAAGTCTTTTTTTTTTTCTTTTTCAGTGAGCCAAAGGCAAGAATACAAAGATGTGAAAAGTGAAAAAAACACGTTAATTCAGCCAGTTAGTGAACTGAGTGGCTGGCATTAAACAACAGCTTTTGTTCCTTGGGCTTAGGTACTCCATTTATAAGTAATTAAAAAAAAAAACTCAAATTAATGTAAGAGCATTGGGCTTCCCAGAGGGGCATTTTGAAATCATACAGGAACCCAGTAAGCATAACTGGGTTTCCAGATGAATTTCTGCTTCTTTAAATTTACTTCTTATTTTAGTAGAACATTTGACCACAACACTTTCCATGGGTTTCAGCTGGTGTATAATCTATTTTCTTTCAAAGTTTACAGCATTTCATTTAGAATTTAAACTTGTTTCCTTTTCATGATGATGAAATAGAGATGTGGATTTTGACAGGGAAACTTCCTGTTACAGGGGACATTGCACTGCTAAGCAATGTACTTGAACAAGTTTACAGTCAGCGGTGCCCTGTCCCCAAATGCTCACCAATACCTTGAAACACCCATTTGTGAAATATATGTGCATATTTATCTGCTCCAGTTTGACTGCCATCAAACCCACAATTTAACACTTGAAATGTGTTTGTGTTAAATGCTTTCCAACCCTTTCCAAACACATAAAGCCTACGTAAAAATTTAACTTAAAAAAGTACCTGAAAATTTTTTCACTTGTGGCTCATTGTGGTTCTTGCCTTGCTGTGTGGACTACTACATTTGTTTGTTTTCTCACCATGAGATCTTATTCAACTGCTCAGCACTTTGAGATGTTAGTGGTGGTTTTGAAGCTGTGAGATGCTGCTGAATTTTGTCAGGACATACATTGATGGTTAGGCTGTGGAGAAAATGTGAGCTGGTTTATCTCCTACAAGGGATAATTTATAAAGAAACATTGATTCGTAGGCATTTAATAAGTATTATAGTTAAATAACCTCAATATAATTTGCACTCTTTTTATAGGCATGGGTAATTAAAAGCAATAGGAATTTCAAGATCCCAAGAGACAGGGGTTTTCTGTACCATGTATGGATTGTGAAAACATGATCATGGGTCCTCATGGTTTCTTCCTGTCCCAGGTGGGAATGTTTTACAATTATGAAAAAAGAAAAAAAATCAGGAAGGAACTGAGGAGATGGCTCAGTAGATTAGCACACTTGTTGTGCAAGCAGGAAGTTTACAGGTGGGATCAGGAGGATCTACAGAGAAACTCAGCAGGTGTGGCCACTGCCTGCAATCCCTGCGCAGGCAGGAAGCAGAGACAATGACTCTCATAGTCTGGCTACGGAATTGGCCAGTTCCAGTTTAGCGAAAGGTGTGGCTCAGCAAATTAAAGTGCAATTGAATATAACAGATGTCAACTTTGGCCCTATAAACTGCAGCCCATGTCTACACACATGCAAACATACATATACAATTGCATGCATACCTCATTCATAATTAAAAGAAAAAATGTTTTAATTAAAATTATTAATTTAAGAAACCCCAGAAAAGAAGTGGGGATTTGTTATTATAACAACAAAACAGAAAGTATAAATAATTTTATTTATATTTACTTTCATTAATATGTATATGATGCTTCAGTGTCCTATAAATGTGACACATAATAGAGTTGCAGAGAAGAATTTATTAATTCGGGTATTTCTTGAAGTTCTTTATTCATTCTGGAGAAATTGTAACTCCCTAATGTGAGTTTGGATACATCATAAACATTATTTCCTTTTTTATTAAAACTTTCTGAAACTTCAAAAAACATGAGCAGAGTTGGTCAATGGTGGCGCATGCCTTTAATCCCGGCACTAAGGAGACAGAGGCAGGCAGATCTCTGTGAGTTCGAGGCCAGCCTGATCTGTAGTGCAAGTTCCAGGCAGCCAGGACTGTTACAGAGAGAAGCCCTGTCTTGTGGCGGGCACGGGGGGTGAGGAACAAAACGAAATAAGAGCAGGAAACATTATTTAAAAGTCATCAGGTTGGAATAATGAGTGACATGCTTCAACTAGGAATACAGCTGCCGGTTATTTTCAAAGCTGTGTGGACTAAACTCTGCTAAAGTGAAGGCAGAAAATCATTTCTACAGCTAAGGGGAGCAGTTTGGGTGAGCAGACACAGGGCAAATGCCTTGGTTCCTTAGACACACGAGGCTGTATTTTAAGTGGCACATGGACAGTCTTAGTGGCTGCCTAATATTTGCTCTAGATCTCACACATGTAATTTTAAATCTTGAGATGATGTTAGTACCCAAGGTGAATAAGAACCCACATTTTATTGTACAGAAGTTTTTCTAATAAGTGGTTCTCCTCCCGATCATAACTAAAGCCTCAAAATTATGAAATAAAATAATAAGAAGACATCAAAGAGAGAAAAGAGAGCCCTATTTGGGGATTTTTGCACAAGGAGGAAATGTTCTTTACCTCCCAGGACAAATGAAGCCAGTGTCCTCTTGGTTGGCTCATTATGCAGACAGAACCTTATGTCACCACATTCTTAAGATCAACCTGACATGGCTTGGGAATTCCCTTCTTTCTAGCATGCCATTCATTTCTGGCCTCACAGAAATTCCTAGACCAAAAAAAACTCATTCTGAGAAGGAATATTTTTAAACAAAGATCCCATAGTCAAGCTGACTGGACAGACTAGCGGTGAGAAACCTGATTCAGTAAATAAGGTAAAATGCAACTGAGGAAGATACCAGGGTTAATTCCAGCCCTTTAAACTCCAGTCCATGTCTACACACATGCAAATATCCATACACACAATGGAAAGAAAAATGTTTAACTAAATTGTTAATGCAAACTTCAGCTGTTGAGCTGGTTTATCTTGAACACTGCATGGTTTATGGAAAGGGAGCTGTTTTTACTGTATATTTGAAATTCAAAACTATGAAAGGATTTTTTTTTCCAGTTCTAGGCTCTATTTACAAAATCTAAAGAAACATGAACAGAGTAGTGGAGGTGCATGCCTTTAATTCCAGCACTCAGGAGGCAAAGGCAGGCAGATCTTGAGACCAGCCTGACCTACACAGCTAGCCCCAAGATGGCCAGGGCTACACAGAAAAGCCCTGTCTCAAAAGAACCAAAGTCAAACCAAAAGGAAACAGAAAACCAAAACGTAAGAAAGGTAAAGTTCTCTGATTGACAGCAAGATAAAAATGGCTAAAACCTACAATCCCTTAAAGTTTGTACTTAGTTGAGGCTATAGGCTTTTGTAAGCTGAATGTGTTAAAGAGTGCCCTAAGAAATAGGGGACGTTAGTAAAGAGATGGCTCAATGGTTAAGAGTATTTGCTAATCTTGCAAAGGATCAAAGTCTGGGTCCTGGAACCTTCATAGAGTCTCACAACCACCAATAACTCTAGTTCCAAAGGATCCATAGCTCTCTACTGACCGTTTCAGGCATCAGATGCACACAGTGAACATACATACATGCATGCAAAACCATTTAAACACAGACAACAAGAATAAATAAATCTTAAAAATATAAATGAAATGGTGCAGGTAAAAACTTTAAGGACATTTAACACACAAAGGACACCACCTATTTCTACTCCAAGATTTGTCTTTCTTTTAACTTGATATATCTGCTACTCTTGGCATATTTTATGAAAACTAATATTCCTTTCAATGCATAACCTTTCATAATGAAAATTTGATGTTGAGATAGATGATCATGGCATTCTATGTGTGTAGATTTCATATACATATACATGTATGTATATTTATATATATATATAAAGTAAGAATATATATTCATATAGTGGACTCTGAAAGATTAACATAGTCTGATATAACATATAACCTTATACTCAATTGTAATTACATATGCTTATTAGTTTACTATTAGCCCTAGGATTAATTGGAGAAAAAATTAAATATTTATATTTCTGCCCTTAAGGACTGATGATAGCCACTGGAGCTGGCTACTGGTCAGTTAATACAAAATCATGTTTCTATTGTTTAAAGTAAAAAGAGAAATTTAAATGGGTTACACAAGTTTTTTTTTTAGATTTATTCTAGTGTAAACCTATTGAGATTTACTTGATCACTGCTGAACGTCTTGCATATAAGGTACTTAAAATTGGTGTGGTAATACTTAGAAATAAGTATTTCATTAATATATGAAATTTTAGCTGGGCAGTAGTGTTGCATGCCTTTAATTCCAGCACTTGGGAGGCATAGACAAGAGGATCTTTGTGAGTTTGAAGCCAGCATACGCTCCAAAGCTACAGAGAAACCCTTCTCAACAAACAAAAACAAAATAAAAAGATAGGAAATTTTTTACCTAAAATTGCCAGTGATAAACAATTTTGAAATGAAGTAGAAGATGGTATTTGTTTCTCAAGAATAGTGATTTAATTACTTATATAGTCACATTTATTTATTGGCTGCTTTATTACTCAGCATTGCACAGTAAAGAAGCTAGTAAAAGGGCAGCAAATACTGGAGTGTGCCAGACACGAGGAGGCATCAATTTAATTCAGGAGAATAAAAGTTTTAAGGAACAGAATACTAAACCTTAAATTTGGAGCTCAAATAGGGCAAGTCCATAGATCCTGGATTTTAAAGTCCAATCCTGTGCCCTGGAATTCTCTCCTGCTATCTTGTTAGACGGTTCCTACAGCTGAGCTCAGAGATTCATATGTGAGCCACCTGCTTCTTTTAGAAGCGCTGTTTGTGAAGGCTGCCCATTTAGCTCTGCTGCCTGTTGGGTGTGTCTTTCACAGTGTTCCTTCTTGGATCCTGTTTCCAAAAACCCTTAAAAAAATGTGTCCACCATCATGACCAGCCAAAAACTTCTGAAATTCTACTAAAAATGAGAAGTATGGGGATGAGGATCAAACCCAAAAGCTTGAGTAAGCAGATCAGTCTAGACTGACCAGACCTGTGCCTGCAGAGTTCATGAGCACCTTGGAGCAGTCACATCTTTCCAATAAATCTGTAGATAATGGACTAACGTCAGATATTCTGTTTTCAGAACGGGTTAAACTATGGAAAAGCACAGTAAGTAATTCATGTTGAGTATTCCCTTTTCATAAAATCATCTGATAAGACATTACTTGATTGTAATGTTTTATTTAGCTCTTGAAATTGCTCTTTTGGTTCGCTGCTATGCTATTATCCTCAATGTATTACTTAGTGTTCTCGCATGAGAAGATAGGCACAAATGGGAGTGGTACCATTTAATTAGTGACAGCAGGTAACAGAGGAAGGTGTATGTTAAATGTACAGATATGTACATTGTGCAGAGCTTACTATGTCTTATCCAGAGGACTTTTCTGGGCTTTTGGACACAATTTGTATACATTAATGGTTATTTTAGTCATACTAATCAAAGAATAACATTTTTATATCAGTTCATTCTCTAAAGTATAGAGATGCATACTTTCATGATGTATTTTTTTATAATATACACATCTTTTAGGATTTAGTAATATTGATCATATTGTTCTTCCTCTTTTTTCCCCTCTCAGGAAAGTTCCAAATAAATATATCAAGTCTACAATATAAGATTTTGCCGTATTTAAATTCTGAGAAAAAAAACATTGCATATCTTTAAAAATATTACTAGACAAATCATTTTCTCAGAAATATTTCCCTTTCTCTTTTATCTTTGTTGAGAGAGTCAAAATTATATATATATATATATATATATATATATATATATATATCTCACTATAATCTAGTTTTGATGAGGACAGACCACTTGGTTTTCTTAATGAGTTTTGTATTGATCTAAATTGTCATAAAACAAAATTAAAGATGTTGAAATACAATTTGATAAATTTGAGCTATTTTACATGCTAGCAGTTCATTCAGCTTAGAGAAATTCATTTGATCACAGGCACCATCACTTTCTTACTCAATATATTCATATAGTTATATGCATATTGGTACATTTGTGCCTGAAGAGAAATAAAGTGTATATGAATAAGTTTATATAACATATATACAAATCTACATGTATACATAAAACTAAAATATTTTGTGATAGTTATCTCACAGGTTTATGATTTTTTTCTAAGCAACCTAGTTTAAATTTGAAAAAAACATAAAAGACATGCCATTCTTTCAAGCGTGTGAATCCATTTTCACAGCGTGATTGAAGCAAAAGTCTCCTTCACATTAACACTTTTGCAGGCAGAACTCATATATGGAGTTTACTTTGCCCGTTTCAGTTCTATGTAGTGGCATTTCATTTGTGTTTTTATAACTAAAGCTTGCCTGAAGATCAGAGAAGTAAAACATCCACACTGGTCAGCCTTACAGACCAGGCAGTGGTGACACACACCTTTAATTCCAGTAGCCATACTAGTTTGCCATAGAACTCAGGCAGTAGGGCTGCATGCCCTTAATCTCAGAACTAGAGAGGATCTCAGTCTCAGTCTCATTCTGAGGCTTCCTGGAGGCAGGATCACCATTTTCGAACTGAGGTGGTGGTAAGAGTCAGTGACTGGCTGCTTTGCTTTTCTGGTCTTCAGGTGAACCCCAATATCTGTCTCTGAGTTTTTATTAATCGTGCCCCAGTTCTGCATCACACACTATCTCAGCACTGTCTACTGTTCTTCCCAACGCACGTTAGACTTAAACTGACAAGCATGTACCTCTCCCTGAATTGCAGGCATGCAAACAGAGGCTCCTCACGCAGGAACACACTTGCCAGTTGGGTATGGCCCTCAGTATCCACCAGCAGCATTCCAAGGTAAAATACTTGTTGCAGATGGAAAAATAACGCTAATCAATTGAAATTTGGAATGGAGAGAAAGAAAATTTGTGGGCACATATGTCTTTATTTTAGTACTTCTTTTTCATGAAATTGTATTAAAGGAGTTTTGGCAGCTTCGCAGTTTTTTTTCTTTTGTTCCATGTATTTTCCATAGGGATATTTTTTATAGAGGGCAGTGAGGTGACTTGTAAATATACTCTAGAGTATGTTTATATTGAGCAACAGTATTTCACTTAAAACACATAATTTAGAATTAATTTTATCGACGGCTCATCTGTTGTGAGAATTGCTGCGAGAATGTCATGAGAATTAGGAAGTTTTCCGTGGGTCTTTTTGAGTCCTACGGGACTGGGGATTAATTGTATTCAGTGAAGTAATGGATAAATGAAGGCTACTTAACACTGGAAGCTACCTAGGATTCTTGTTTCCACTTTGTGAGACTTATAATGGACACCTTTACTCTTCGCCAAGCTTAAAGATGCAGATTCGTAATCGCAAAACCACAGTAAGAAGGGGCAGGTAGGTGGTAAGTTCAAGCATTTAGTGAAAGCCTGACACATGATTAAAAAAACAAAAACAAACAAACAAACAAAAAACCTCACAAATAAGACCCAGATGAAGCAAATCTGTGGAATGCTTACCTTGTATGTGTGAGAACATAAATTCAATCCCCATTACTAAAAAAAGAAAGAAACAACTTGATGTTGTAATTATGATGATTCTTGTTTTCCATGTCTCAGAAAAGTAGAGAAATCATATCATCATTTACTAGTGATATGAATTTTATGTCTTATTTTTAACCAATGCATAAAATAATGGAAAGCTTTTCATTTAGCAAATGCAATTGTCAGCATTATCTGATCTGTGCAAATGCCCAAGTAGATGCTTTGCCCAGATTTTCCAAACAACCTGGGAACTACCATCAAGGTGCTTTGTTTGGACACAAGGGTTATGCAGTCTGTTTTCTTTGCTGAGCAAAGAGATTGTCACAGAAACTGCTCTGGGAATTCTAGATTTTTTTTTTAAGATTTATTTACTATGTATATAGTGTTCTGCTTACATGACAGAAAAGGATGCCAGCTCTCATTATAAATGTTTGTGAGCCGCCATGTGGTTGCTGGGAATTGAACTCAGGACTTCTGGAAGAGCAGCCAGTGCTCTTAATTTCTGAGCCATCTCTCCAACTCTGGGAACTTGATCTTTCCAGATGTTTATAATAAAAGAATATGGTATGGCTAAGCTTCAAGGTTCTAATGTAGTGGTTGTCAACCATGGCTTCACTTAAGAGTAACTTAAATGTGTCTGGACAGGAACACCAGTAGACAACCTGTGAACTCAGGGATTGGTGATTTCTGAACTACCAGGTTTTTCTGCTGTGAGACCAGGCTTGAAAACCTCTGCTGAGTTCCCAAAGAACTGGCATTGGGAGATTTTCCAGCAAGTTTAAGATGTAAGCCAGAGAGTTAGAAAGTGGTTCAGTCCTCCTCATAGTTAGCTAAAGTGGGTATGTGTGTCTCAAGGGGAGGGTTCTGACATTTTCTTTCATTCCACCTGACACACCTCTCATCAGCCCTTCACACGGTGCGTCCTTCCTTTCTCATGGATGGGTATCAGCCACATAAAGTCATCACCTCCTGTGTCACCATCTTGTTCATAGATTCCCTTACACCAATGCTAATTTTTGTTTGTTAATGTATCGAAAGCTGACTGTAAGCCTCTTGAATCCATTCTCCTTGTACCCTGACTTCTTGATAACCCTTTGCTATGATAGTCAGAAATAATGAAGGCAATTAAAGAGCATCGTGAGGTATAGTAAATTTTCTAAGCCTTGTTTTTAAATGAGGCATGGATTTTTGTCAGAAGTGTTTTATTTATCCACTGTGGATTCTAAGTATTAAAGTTTGAGTGTCTTTCAATGTGAAATCATGGGAGCATATAATCCTTTGAATATGTATTCCATTCCTATGTAATAACTCACTATAGGAAGCTCACTGTAATTTCTTATTGGAGATTGTTCAGCATACTTGTATTAATTCCCTCTTTTCTCTAGCTACTAATTATTGAAAAGGTTCTTCAGGGTTGGAGAATTTATGTAGTGATTAAGAGCACTTGTTGCCCATGCAGAGGACCTGGGTTTGATTCCTAGCAACCAAATGGTGGTTCACAATGGTCTATACATCCAACCTTGGGGAATCTGATGCCCTTTTCTGACTGCCACAGACACCAGGCATGCACATGGTGTGTATGTATGTGTGTATGTATGTATGGTGTGTATATACTATATATTTACACACATAAGTGTGTATATATATATACATGGTGCGTATATATTATATATTTATACACACAAGTGTATATATATGGTTATATATTATATATTTACACACAAATATATATATATGTATATCTGAAAAAACCCATACACATAAGATGACAATAATAATTTGTCTCATTGCTTTTGTTATATTCTTTGGTTAAAAAACTGTATTTTCTAGAGCTTTTATGATAATAAATAGTAAGGTTTAAATTTATTACTATTGAAGCACGATTAATAAAAACAGAGAGAGAAATTGGAGTTCAACCTGAAGATCCGAAAAGCAAAGCAGCCAGCCACTGGCTCTTACCTTGACCTCAGCCAGAAATGGCGACCCTGCCTCCAGGAATCGCAGAATGAGACTGTGCATAAGTGTTCTTTCCTCCCGTGTTATAATCCTCTCTAGGCTTGGGATTAAAGGTGTGCACCACTGGGGTTAAAGGCATACACTGTCTGGTTTCTATGGCAGCTAGTATGACTACTGGGATTAAAAGTGTGCGACCATTGCCTTCTAAGGCTGACCAGTGTGCTCTTTTACTTTACCGATCCCCATGAAAACTTACTTATTTAAATACAATTGAAATGCCACTATATGCCATAAAGTTGTAAATCATTTTTTTTTCAATGGACAGAAGGAATATCAGAGGAATACACTGTATTAAAACTCTTGGCGAACAAGTATCTGGAATGTACTACGAAGAACGATTTGTCTTTCACTATATACTAGTGTTTCTCAGCGGTGTCTGATAATATTTAGGTTAAACAGTTCTTTCTTTTCCTGGAACATATTGTCTTTGCTGGATGGTGTTTAGTAACACTCCTGGATTCTACACACCCACCAGATCACAGCATCATCTTGCTTGCCAGATCAGGCAGATGGTCTCTATATTCTCAGTTCTTCCTTAGGGAGATGGAGCAAACTCTTTCCCGAGTCTGTACACATAGGATGTGCATCGTCTGAAACCCCAGAATCATCTTCTATTTGGAGTGTTCTGGGTCCTTGAAAACCTAGCTGCAGGCTTTCATTTTGGGTCTTCACAGAATGCCAGAAGGTTTATGTTGTGGACATACTTGTTTTCTCTCCCATTCCCAATTATTAGAACATATTTTCTGACAGATAAAAATTATAATATCATATAAATCCTGTATAGATAGGATTTCTGAGATGAGAACTCTCTAGATAATTGGGATACTTGTAATGAACTGACTTTTCTATGCAGTTTTGATTTATTTCACTTGCTTTTATTTCAGGACCTTCAGAACAGAATGGCTACCCCACACCCCAGCCTGGCTTCCAAAAACTCCAGAATCCTTATCCAGGGCCCCAGGCTGGCTTTCAAGGGCCCCAGGGTCCGTATCCAGGGCCCCAGGGTCCGTATCCAGGGCCCCAGGGCCCGTATCCAGGGCCCCAAGCTGGCTACCCAGTTCCACCAGGAGGTTATCCAGGTGCTGGCCCAAGTGGCTTTCCTGTCCAAAATCAGCCAGCATACAGTCATCCAGGTGGGCCTGGAGGGGCTCCGTGGATGCCAGCACCACCTCCCCCACTGAACTGTCCACCTGGGTTGGAATACTTAACTCAGGCAAGTGTATTACATGAACTATTCCATGAATCAAATAATTTAAGTGTCTAAGCTGCGGTAAGGAACAAAAAAATTCATAAAAGTCTGAAATAGAAAAATAACGTTTTATACCACTAGATACTTGTAATTCTTCTGGGTCAGATTTAGTTTTTAAGGAGAACATTAGCGTGTATAGTAATTGTGTTTCCTGTAATTTTGAATTTACCTTAAAAATGGTTATTAATCACTATTTTTAGTTCAGTTTTCTACCCAGTTTGTGTGTTGTGTCACTGAATCATCATAGGAAAGTCTCTGATATACAGGAGTTATAATTACCATGTTTCTCTGAAGGTATAAAAACTTGTATACCTTGTCCATGATAGTGGGCCTTGCCTCCTGACCTGGACTTTGGTACTAAACTGGATGTTCTTTAATGATGACCCCCAATTCACACCCTATTATATGACTCACATGTTTACCTCCAGTAAAACTCCTATCTACGTTGTTGTTTATGTCCTTTGAGTGATACAGTCTGTTAAATCCGACAGATAGAAAACAAGCCATGATTGTGCTGCACTACATGACAATGAGTTGCCGCAGTGTTGTTTTTCACCAGCACAGAGACTAAACTTTAATCTGCTGCTGTTTAGCCAACAAACACAACAAACGTAGTCCTGCGGCTACTGGCCTCCGTCCCTCAAAGTGGCTCAACTGTTCAGAAAGTAGCCTGGCTCTGTGGCTGCTGCCAAATATAGCTTTAAATTAAATCTCTGTTTTCGATTTACCAGTAAGACTCGGGAGTCAAATGCTGGGGTGAAAGCCTGCTAGCTCAGAGAGGTTGAGTAGCAAGTAGCTGGCCTTCTCACTTTGCTGGTATCTCCGAAAGAGAGCATCCTTCCACTCTGTCAAAACAAAAGAACCTATTCAGACACTCTAGGGCTCTCTATGATTACTTCCTGTCAACAAGTTGCTAACTTGGTTTCCTGACCCAAGGATGATTTTATTTAATTAATGCAAATGCAAACTCGGGGTTCACAGTATGATCATATATCCCACAATACAGCAGTATGACTTTTAGCATTTATTTGATAAATGAAATTAAGTGAAATAGGAGTAAAAGTATGCAATAAAAATATAAAGTATAATTATAATCCAATTATAAGCTTATAAACAAATAGCCTTGTGATGACTATCCAGATCTCAGTCAATCAGGTGTCTCTGTAGATGCTCTGTGTGAATTTAATTTTCCACAAGTTACTCAAAAGTATAGGATGGGGAAACTCATCTCATCAATTATTTGGTCATAAAATAGCTTCAAAATAGATATTTATAAAATTAGGATCCTACATATACCACGGAAAATCTATGCATACTACAAATGATGGCATTGGTCACACATGATATTTTTCCATATTGTAGAACAGAAATTATAAATAAATTAAAATGTTATAAATATTCCTTGAGAAACTTTTAGAAAGAATGCTATTTTATACATACAGAAACTTGTTATAAATCAGATGTATTTGACTAAAATGTTATAGTAAAGAATTTCCACAAGCATTTTGAAAATTTTAAAAATATTATCTTTTAAATGAAAAGCAATACAAATATGAAACACTGATAACTAATTTCAAGCACATATCCTCTCTTCTCTGTAACAGATAGATCAGATTCTGGTTCATCAGCAAATTGAACTTCTGGAAGGTACGTATGCCATATAATGATGGTGTTTCTAGAAGTAAAAACAGTTCATACAGTTTCAGGCCTGCCAGTCTCTTTCCCTAGAGCAGTCTTCTGTGGGAGGTTCAGCCAGGAGCTTACACATGCCTGTCTTGCAGTGGTTTTCCACCTTCCTAGTGCTCTGACCCTTTAATACAGCTCCTCATAGACTTATAAGCTTTCAGATACTATAATGTAAATAAGTCATATATATATATATATATATATATATATATATATATATGTAATTCTAAAGCAAATTAGTCTTTAGTGTTTAGGTCTTTTAAAAACAGGATGTACTTAATTTTCTTATTTTTACAAATAAAATGACATTTTATTTAATTTTTCATGTTCTTTGTAAAACTTAGATAATGAAATTACTCAGAATTTACATCTTTAGCGTGCATCACACATTACTGACATTTCTGTATTCAAATCCTAAATATACAAAAATGATGTAAACATAAAACTTTTGACTGTTTAAATTTTTACTTTTTTAGTAATCACAAGGAAAGTTAGAGGCTGTAAAAATTTTTAAATTTCATGGCCAAGCTCAAGATTTCTGAAATTGAGATATTAAAACAGCCATAGATAGGATGATAATTGATTGCTATAAATCAGTTGAGTTACAGCCAAATGTTGAGAGAAATTCCCATGAATGTAGGGTTCAGGGACTGTCTCAGCCCCACCAAAGGCACTTCAACGAGTTCACCATGACAAAGAACATCTCCAGATGCCCAAAAGTCTTTGCACATAGATAGCATATGGTGCTTGAGCTTCTACAAATTTTAAATAATTACTTGTGGTTCTGAACATATTTCTAATGAACCATGACTCTAGGATCAGAGGGCAATGAACAAGGAAGGACATCTATTCTCTCTTCCTAGCTGGACAGAAAGAGAAGATCGCAGTGTGAGAGTTAGAACAGCAAGGCCCACTACTTGAAGCTCTGTGGGTGGGAGGACTTAGCATCACTCTGTTCACCCATGATAGCATAACCTTTGTAGGGTGTGCATTGAAGGGGTGGCTACTAAGCACCATGCCTCTTGTCTAACACCTCCTTTCCACTTTGAATTTATTTCTGAGCTAAACATTATTTATTCCCTGTCCCAAAGTCCTTTGCAGATTCACTTTTGTTTTCACTCCCCTTTTCACAGCTGTGCTTTTAGAAGAATCCTTCTCGTTGCTTATGTCCAAATGGCAGGGAAAAGTGTGTGTGTGTGTGTGTATATATATATATACCACGAGCCATGGATTCAATTCATAGACTATAAACATAGCAATCAGTCTGTAAGCCCTAAACTCTGCCAGACTAGATGACTGGGTATTTATGCACATGCCTAGCCCCATCTTCCCCCTCAGCACTGCACCTCACAGACACTGAAGCTCCTTTGTGATGCAGTCCATGGAGGTGGACATGCAGCTTGATCCCTGAGGAAGCCTCACATACGGATGTCTTCCATCTTTCCTTCATACCTTAATGTTCTTCTCCTTTCCCACTGCTGTGTCCTAAGTGTTCCGGTCCAGAGCATCTCTCCACTGCTTGTCTCTCACTTCCTGCTGCTCCCTGCAGTCTCAGGCACCCTTCCCATTGCTAGGAGAGAGTCGCTGTTCCTAACAAAGTGGTGAATGGGACTTCCCCTGTGTGCTTTCAGTCTTAACAGGCTTTGAAACAAATAACAAATATGAAATCAAGAACAGCCTCGGGCAGAGAGTTTATTTTGCTGTGGAAGATACTGACTGCTGCACTCGGAACTGCTGTGGACCATCTAGACCTTTCACCTTGAGGATCCTGGACAATCTGGGCCAAGAGGTCATGACTCTGGAGAGACCCCTGAGATGCAGTAGCTGTTGCTTTCCCTGCTGTCTCCAGGAGGTCAGTGTGGAATTCCCCTATCAACTGAGAAGGAGAGCAACAGAGTTTTCTTTCTTTTTTTTTTTCGGTTTTTCGAGACATGGTTTCTCTGTAGCTTTGGGGCCTGTCCCGGAGCTAGCTCTTGTAGACCAGGCTGGCCTCGAACTCACAGAGATCCGCCTGCCTCTGCCTCCCAAGTGCTGAGATTAAAGGCATGCGCCACCACCACCCGGCCAACAGAGTTTTCAATAATCCATTAACCCTGGATGGTATGGCTACAGCATGCACTCTTGCTTTTGTAGATAGAAGTCCAAGCTCCTCCTGGTGTGCCCGTAGGTTATGTGACTCAGACCTGGCACCCTTGTCTGCCAAAGTTCACTCTTCAAAATGAGAAGAAGGAGGATGTTCTAAAAATTGTTGGCCCATGTGTCGTGTGCACCTGCTGCTCAGACATTGACTTTGAGGTAAGAAATATCACAATGTTCCTAGGATGTGCTTTCCTGACATGAAAAGAATATATTCCTATAGGATGTTCCTACTGCATTACTTAAATAGTGGGAACTGATGTTTGCTCATCTGATTAATGATTAACGATTACTCTGATTAAAGATCTGTGTAGATAAAAAGCAGAGAGTGGGGGCAAAAAAGAAGGAAAGAAAAGTAATAAAAAACATCTAGCATTTAAAATCTTTGTATGTTTTGGTGAGGAGATAGCCCAGTTGACCAATGCTTGCTGTACAGGTGTAACATTCTATGTTTGGATCTGCAGCATCTGTGTGCAAAGCATGGCATAGAGGCACATGCCTATGTTCCACTGCTGGGGATATGGAGACAAAAGACTCCTGGGGCTTGCTTCTGAGCTGCATCAGCAGTTGAAGACTCAGGCTCAAAAATAAGGTTGCGAGCAGTAAACCTGTGTCTAAAGACTTGGTTTCCACACAAATGCATGCTGATGTGCACATGCATGAGCAGCTACACACACAGTGTACACACACAAACACACTAACTTCTGTATCTCTATACTGTGTGTCACACTTTTTAAATAGAAGAGCAACCAAGCCACTAAAGTGGGTTTCCTAGGCTCTTTCTTTCTTTTTCCCTTGTTCTGCTGTTCTACGGAAAGTGTCCCCTTTTGATTTTTTGGGTTCTGACCAATATTGCAGTGTGCACTTTCCTGAGAAGAGGTGGATGACAGTCATTTGCATATATGCCACCTTCTTATACAGATACTGAAGACCCAAATGCAGATTATCTATGCCTTATTAGTGACAGTTTCAATGTGATTAGTTTAATAAAAGTTTTTATCTTTTTAAGGTTTTACTTGTTTCACTGGTTCCATTGCCCATAGTCAACAGTGGTTCTGGAAATATCAAATGGGAGGTCCCAGAAATAATATTTATAAGATGTAAATTACGCCCCATTTCCAGTAGAGTGAACTGCCCTCAGGCTGTCCTGCTCTATCCTGGCTACATGTGTTCCATCTTCCTGCACACCAGACCATAAGGTCTTCCATGAAGCTTCTTAAATCTCAGTCAGATATTCACTCTTCTGCTCTCTCACTGGATGATCAAGGAGCCTTTATGCATTAGCCCAGTGGTTCTCAACCTTCCTGACGCTGCCACCCTTTAATACAGTTCCTCACATTGTGCTGACCCCAACCGTAAAATTATTTGTTGCTACTTCATAACTGTAATTTTGCTACTGTTACGAATTGTAATATAAATATATCATATGCAGGATATCTGATATACAACCCCTGTGACATTGTACTTCCATAGGGATCACGACCCGCAGGTTGAGAAACCATTATCTGAAAGCAATCACATGACCTCGGCAGCCTTTATTTCATTTCATTTCACTTCTTCATTAAGGGAAGGATTAATAGAGAACAAGATCTTTTGAGAGGGACACCCATGCCCGTAACTTTCATCATAGGATATTATCATATTTTTCTATTTTACTAATGTTTCTTTTAAAACATTTAGTTTTCATGATTTATACAATACACACTATAACAGTAATGTATGAATGGTAAATTATTTTGCACTTGCTAATTACTGGTTTGTATCTCCAGTATTGTCAGTCTTGGTTTATGTGGCCCTCTATGCCTGACTATAATGTGTAAATGACAGAGAGTACTAAGAGGTTACAAAAGAGCATTTGTTTTAGAGCAGCTTATCATCACCGTGTCATATCTGATACAACTCTAATGGTTCATGACTTCAACCTGATATCACCATGCTCGCATCATGGCCTTTCATCCATCCGAGTTTCTGTGCATTGATGGAAGCTCATGACTTTTCATTCATGTTAGAGATAAACATCAGAGCATGGAAGGTGCCATCCTCCTCCAGCCACACCAAGATGCTGACTGCCTCTGAATGTCCCCGTGTTTCCTTGGTAGATTCTGTCTGAAGCAAGGGATTTAAAGGAGGCTGCTCCCTCCTTTGATGCATTTTGTTTGTTTGGAAAGGACACATCTCCTCCTGCTTTGACTCAAGCCTGTGTGTACATATTTTGGTGAGCATCCACGTGCCCTCTGTGGAGTGGCTTTAGTTTGTGTCCTACCCATTCTACTATAAATTCAGCCCTGGGCTTTCATCCCACAAAGCCCCCAAATCAGAACCCTTTTCACACTGGAAATTTGATTCCACACACTTCTTGCAATTTTTTACTCCCCACTTGTTATCAAGTCCTACCCCACCTTTGCCCTGGGAGCCTTCCTTGGAGCTTCTCATTGGTCCCTTCCACTCACAGCTGGTCTTTGTTGGCTTTTGCATCTCACGCCCTGCACTGCCTCCCACCTATGGGAAACTGTCAAGCCTACAAGAAAGCAAAGCTTCTTGAAATGGCATTTGAGCAGCAGTTGTATTGTTATTTTCCCAATAATAGAAATAATCTAGACAGTGCATCAGTGAGGTATTAAAGGTTTCTCTATTGAAATTTGTTTTGCCTTAAGTGTAAGAATTTGTATTGTCTGTTCCTGTTGGAACCAGAGAATGTTAGTTTTGTCAGTATACAATTAATAGTTGTAAGAACCTATAGTTTATATAATTTAATGCAATATTTGTTTCATTGAATCGCAACTTTGGAAGCATGTCTGCTGTTTAGTTTTGGAAATGCTTATGACTTTTATTTTTGCTCTGCAGCTCAAATCTCTAGATGAAGAATCTGTAGTTGGCAAAATTTCCAAGCAGTGGTCTGGTTTCGTGAGAGAGGCCTTCACAGACGCAGATAACTTTGGGATCCAGTTCCCACTAGACCTTGATGTGAAGATGAAGGCTGTGATGCTTGGAGCGTGTTTCCTCATAGTAAGTCTGTTCCCACTGGTCCTCTTTATCGGTGGCTTTCTTAGCGTCATTCCAAAATCATTCACCAAATTTTTGTATTCCAAAATGGTGAATGAAATGAACAGGTTTTTATATCAGTATTATGTCACCATTCAACTTGGTCTGAAATTCCATTTAAGATGACACTGGGCACACTCTAGCACATTTGACTGAGGAGACTGTTTGCCCATAAGACAGAGGTCTCGGGGCTTAGAGTTATTCTAAGATTCAAAATTGGTGCTTTGGGGGAAGATGGCAACTTTTTTCGGCACAGACAAGGTCATGAAGAATTTAATTAACTTGTTCATTTAAAATTAGGCAAACTTGTGGGAAATCCATCCTTACAAAGATAAATCCTGGCGAGGTGAGAGGAAGTGACAGTGAAATTGCTCAAGCCAAGCGATTAGCAAATGGCTAGAAGGGGAAAGGAAAATAAAAAAGATCCAAGAAATAAAGTCTCCATGATTTGATAGGACTCATGGAGGAAATGTCAGGTTAGACCCGCACAGGACAAAGCGGTCTGGGGAGACAGTGAGCCTGTTCAGGAGAGAGCTGCTGACCCAGCTACACCCCTCCTGCTGAGCTGCTGCAGCAACCCCAGGTCCAAAGCTGAACCTGGAACTCATGTTGCTAGAGACATTCCATTCCTAGAAAGGACTAGCAAAAGTTGAAGGAGCAAGATAAAAATAATTCAGCGCGGGTGGGGGGGAGTTATAAAAAAATGGTATCTGGAGAATTTATCAGGACATTAATGAAACTGGTCTGGAGCAGAGCAAAGGCAGAAGGGGTAAAATGATTGCTATTGAAAGGGAGAGGGGAAGGCAGAGCTGGTATGGCTGTATTTTCCCACAGTTCTGATGCTGCTGAGTTTTAATACCTTCCCTTTGTATGTGGGGATTGTTTTCTGTTTGGTTGTTGAAAACTCTTTTTCTTCTTTTTGTCTTATTCAGGATTTCATGTTTTTTGAAAAAACTGGAAATGAGGACCAAAGAGCAGGAGTATGGCAGTAGTTTCTTGAAATTCCTCAAGAGATTTAAGGACTTCATTCTGGTGGATATCTAAAAGAACACACATGGCTTTTTTTCTTTGTTGAAATAACTGTGTCGATTAACCTATGATGCCTATATCTCCTGTTGTACAATTGTGCTTTCGAATTATAGTTTATTTTATGTACTTTTGTCATGTATTTGTTTTTATACATCCTTAAAGTGTTCACTGGGAATTAGTGAGAAAATATATGAATGTTTACACATAGAAATGAGATTGTCTAAGAAAAATGCTTTGACTTACAATCTTTGATTTATTTTCTATTTTATAAAATCTTAAATGTTATTGTAATTTAACATGAAATTACATATTAAATGTAATTATAATTTATACAAAAGACTTGATGTTATTTATAAATACTATTTAAAGCCTTAAAAAGTTTCTGTTTCCTTTACCTTAGAATTAACTATTACTCAGTATAGTTATTATTAAGGAAACAATAAATGTGTTTTCTTTCCCTCTTTAGAAATTCAGCTTAGTTATGTAATTCTATTTATATACTTTTCTACCAATAATACCCTTATTACATAGTGATAATAGAGTTCAATATATAATAATGATACCATATATGTATGTGTATATATATCTATGTATGTGTGTATATATGTATGTACATAGATACATACATATATGTGCCCTTTGTACCTTTTGGGGACAGGGTCTCATAATGTAGCCCTGGCTATTCTAGAACTTGCTATATAGATCAAGCTCTTTGAAATCACAGAGATTCTTCTGTTTTTGCTCCCTGAGGACTGGGATTAAAGGCTTATGCCACCATACCCCACCTGATAAGACTTTTATTGACAATCCAGAAGTGACTTCCAATGAATAAAGGAAGTCACAATTTTATGCCCAAGGAAGACTCATTTTAAAGACTTAAAAAATTTCATAGTGGCACAATGTTGAAACTATTTTCTCATGGAATGTTTAGCTCCTATATTCTAATATTTCTAGGAAAAATTGGTTACTGCTCAGATGTTCAGTAAATAGAACATATATAAACCTCAACAGTTATTGATTACAATAATAGTCAAATGCCCCAAATAAAAATGTATAGATCTATTTTAACTTGTTTTTGTTAGGTCCAAAGTGGACCTACAAATGACAGTGCTGCTGGCGACATTCTAAATGACAGTGTGGATGGAGCCAGCTTAGGCTGGACTCTGACCCAGTTAACGGTTGGATTGCAGATTGCTAGAGGATACACAAAAACCTAAAGGCCTCGTTTCTTAGAAATCATGTGACAGTCATGCATTTTGCATGACAGGAAAAGCAATTATTTTCCTGTGGGGGCACACACAGAGGTGAAGCTATTTCACCTTGTCTGAAGGTCAGAGAATTTGAGGGTTTTTTGTTTGTTTGTTTGTTTATTTTCTATTTTAAAGTTGTTAACAATAGGTGTGGCTACAAAACAAGAGATCCTGACCTAAGGTGTGGTTACTTGGTGTTTTAGACATTACGATGGCCTACAGAGGTAGATCTGTCTCACCCTGACCAAAGGTCAGAGAATACTTCTCCTTTTGAAATAGGAGGTTTGACTTAGGGAGTGGCTGCCTAAATTTAGTCTAAGGGTGGGCTCACTGCTCCAGACATCAAATATTTTACTTTGGAATTAATGCCTTGATGTCTCAGGATTGGAGCAAGGAACTGTTCTGGTTGTCCTTTGTATCCTGTTAAGCAATCTTTTGCTTTCTTTTCCCCCCTTCTGTATTGGGGCAGAGAAGTGTATGGAGAATTAAACATGGGCGAACTCAGAACTCAGAATTCAGCATTCAGTATCTGCTGAGTTGCCCTCCAGGTACTGTGCTGTGTCTCTGTGTTTCTTTCTTATCCCTGTTCATATCTAACATCTCTAATCCTCAAGCCCCTACCCTGGAACATACAAACCCGCTGTGGCTAGGATTACAGCAGGACTCACCTCAAAAAGGTGGCTCACAACAATCCACCCCCTCAATGACCATGTAGTTCCTGATTAACCCAAAGGAGTCTGCAAATGATCAAAGTCCCCATCTTGCTCCTAGGCTGTTAGAGTTCTCTTTTCCCCCTGCCCTGCTCAAATTCCCAGGCTGTTCTTTGTCTCCTGCCTGTGTCCTTAAACTGGCAAGGCTCTTTCTGCCATTTGCAGTTCTAATTACCCAGAGACAGATCCAGCAGTTTGATTTTTCAATAAATCTTTTACCTACCCACAGAGTGATCTAGTTGCATGGTTTCATTACACCCTAGCTTAGTTTTCCCCATCTCTGGTGTCAGGTTGGGAGCCTAGGCCCTTGCCCCTGGCATATATCCCAGCCCCCAGGCCTGGTCTGGACTCCAAATCCCAGCAGGCCAGGTCCTGACCCCCTCCCTGGGGGTGGGGTCAGGATCACTCCCCAGGGTATTTAAGTGATTCCCCAAAAGAGGACCGCATGGTCTCCCTTTCTTCCTGGGGGGAGGGTTGCATTTCTGCGGCTTTCCGGTTCCCCCTTGGGGCCACCCAAGAGCGCAGATCTCCCATTAAACCTGAGTATTTCTTAATTCGGCTTGTTTTGATTTGGCTTGAATGGGAATTTTTGTGTCAGCAGGGAGCTCGCATTAGGAAATATTCCTAACATCTGGGGTGTTGAGGGTGGAACCTGGAGCCTTTTAGAGAGCTATGTGCAAAGGTAAAAGACTGGAGACCAGCCTGGTCTACAAGAGCTAGTTCCAGGACAGGCTCCAAAACCGCAGAGAAACCCTGTCTCAAAAAACCAAAAAAAAAAAAAAAAAAAAAAAAAAAAAAAGGTAAAAGAGGCAGCAGCCAGCCACTGCAGGTGGTTTAGGGCAGTGGAGGGAGGGAGACCATAAGGGGCAGCTGGTACCACCAACTGAGGCCTCTGTGGGTCCCAGGAGGGTAAGAGACCAGTCCCATGTGGAGATGTGGCAAGTGAGAGACTGACACAGATAGGCATGCCATGCAGAGAAAGTGGGTATTTCTTTAGTGGATTATGGAAGTAAAAGGGGAAGGAGAGAAGAGGGGGAGAGCAGAAAGAGGCAGAGAGAGAAAGAAAGAAAGAAAGAAAGAAAGAAAGAAAGAAAGAAAGAAAGAAAGAAAGAAAGAGAGAAAGAGAGAAAAGTGGGGGAAAAGAGGAGAAGCTACCTTTTCTGGAAAGAGATGGGAAAAGAGAGCTCAGGCTGGAAGCAGAAGGAAGATCTGCTTGCCTTGGTGGACAGGGGAGGGAATGGGCAGGGCTTGTCTCTTAAAGGGGCAGGACAGGCCTGTACACTATGCCCTCTACCAATTCCACTACATCCTTGGCATGGCTTTCCTTTCCAAATGAAATGTGGTCTATCAATTTAGTTAAGGGTATGACTTACTCTTTATGGAGTAAAATCTGCCCCATTGCTACACACTAGTGTCACCAGCTAGGCACCTTGATGGGGTTCATTTTCAATGTCAGTTAAAAAACTAACAGACAGGAAAAATCGCAAGCTTGACAGGTAGCCAGGAAGAAAATTCAAACACAGCAGGCAGAATCAGCCTTTTAGGAAAGGCTGCTGGTTATTGGGGGTAAGGAAAACACAGCATTCTAGCAGACACGAGGAGGAAAAGATACTCCAAAATGGAGAGGGGGAACTCAGGAAGCCAAAAATCCACTCTCCTCCCAAGGCCTGGGTTTTTTAAGTCTCTAAAGAGTCCTTCTTTCTTAATTAAGGGTTTGTCAGTTTGAAGAAAGACAGGAGGAAGGACTGGCCCAAAGCTGCTGGGTAAACAAGTACTGATTAGGCTTTGAACTTGTTAAGCAAGTTCATCAGCAAGGGGCCTAAGGATAGCCTTAATCCAACTATTCGAGACTAAGACCACTACCATAATTTAAAGCCAAATTTGAAGCAAGTATTAATTAAATACTGGCCAGGTGGATGAATTCTGGTCATGTTCATCTCTGGTTTTCCAGAAAAGTGGCCCAAGTCACAGTTTGCAGAGGCTTGAGTATGTCCTATCAGGTTCAATCTGGGGCAGGTGTACAGCCTGGATATTTCCTGCCTGTAAACCTCCCGCCCATGTGTGATCAAGCATGTCCAGTACAGACAGGTCAAACAAACTTGTTTAGGGAGTAGAAACGCCTGGTTTGTTACCTCCCTTGACCGCCAGCCTCTTGCATTTCAGGCAACGTCTATCCTTGGGCTCGCTGGTCAGACGGATTTTTGTTTCACAGATCTCTAATGCACAGCAATTTAAACTCAAAATGTAACTTTGGCTCTCACAGTAAGAGAAAATGGCCCCCAGTACCTTGTTTTAAGCTGCCAGGATTTTGTTTGGGGTCAGGCAGGTGAGAAAGAAAACAGCCCTTTGTAAGTTTGCCTCTCTATTATGTAGTCATTGACCTTGCTCCCTGTGTGTGCCAGTCAGGGAATCTAACTAGGATCCCCTCTCTAGAATTTTTATCTGTTTAGAAATTAAAAGAATTCTGTAGTCATTTTCTATGGGGAGGAGTAAAAGGAAATAGGAAAAACAGCCCACAATTACTTAGTGGACTTAACAAGAACTGTGATGGTAAACAACTACATTTAAAGTTTAGACTTACTATGGTTAAAACACCAAACAGACTGTACCTTAGCAGTCTAGTTTTCCCCTAGATTCCTGCAGATCTTGTAAATTTTGCTGTTCTAGCAAGATAGGAGGTCATACGTGAATAAAAAGAAAAAGAAATAAAAATGTCCTGGCTGCTCCTTGGTATGTTGGAGAAGGTTTTTTATAGATAAGGGGGAGAGCACAAGCCAGAGGCAGAGACATCTGGAAGAGTTCATAGTGAACAGGGCTAGACTGAGCTGGGCCACGTGAAGAGAAAGGGGAGGAAATAGGGGCTGCCAACCAAGAGGGGCATCCTGGGCTAAGAGACTGACCAAGAGGTAAAGGTTAGACCAAAGAATGGACCAGGTAACTAAAATGGTTGGACTATATAGGGAAGTGTAGAATGGAGCTGCAGGCCGCTTCCTGCCTCCCAGCTCCCAGCTGCTTGGCTAGCTTATGCCCCGAAATAACAACACACAAACTATTCTTTTAAACACTGCTTGGCCCATTGGCTCTAGCCCTTACTGACTAATTCTCTTATCTTGCTTAACCCATTTCTAATAATCTGTGTCTTGCCAGGAAAGATTCAGCATGTAAGACCTGGCGGCTGGCTCCATCGTGTCTGCCCTGGAGAGGAGAGGCATGGTGTCTGCCTCACTTCCTCTTCCTCCCAGCATTCTGTTCTGTCTACTCCACCTACCTATGTTCTAACCTATCAGACCAAGCAGTTTCTTTATTAATTAACCAATGAAATCAACAGATTGATATATGACACTCCCACATCAGGGAAGGGCAGCTCAGATCACTGGCTGGAGAAGTTTAAGGATAGTGGGCCGAGTATGCCAGTCATACTCTGAGGGATGAGGTATAAAGAGAGATCCTGGAGGCCAGCATCAGCTTTGATATATTAATAGAATCTCAGCTTTGTCCTGTGTTTGAGACTCAACAAAAAGTCTGAACTGCTATTTCTGCCCTTGTAATCAAACTTGCTTACTTTGCTCAAAGACTAGGACAACTGCAATGCGTACTATGTTAAAATTAGACTCTGCCTACAAGTAGACAAAATACATGTAATCTTGTGGTTTTGTGCTGGGTTGATATGACTAGAAGCTATAGTCCTGTCACCAACAGTATCCAACACCAGTATTTAATAAATCCTCCTCTTGTTAAAATTAATTCATGGTCAAGTTGAATCAATCTTTGAGTGATCCAGACCCATTACAATTATGGGGAGACTCCATGTCAGAGAGACCCATTCATCCCAATGTGAACAAAACCTTTCTCGTGATTATGACTGTTGGGTCCTGGAATTGCACAAATAACAGGGAGCAGATCACCGAAGTCTATATGAAAGACCCGGATAAATTCAGACCCCCCTAGCAGAAAGAGTAGCGCCAAAAAATGTCTAGCGGGGAGAAAAGAACCAAAAATCTAGGTTGAGCGGTTTAGTGACTCTAATCCAGGAACTAGATGACTATAAAGTTAGATTATAATCTTGAGAAACAGGGAGTTACCCCTTGTGATTATCACTAGTATTTTCTGAATTTTCCAATGACACCTTCCCTACCCACTTTGGGTTATTGGGTTATGGTTTCTTCCCCTTAAGTACCCCTTCTCCCAACTACTCAGGGTAGAACCCTCTACCCCTGTGTGGGGAATGAGTTTCGGCCCCAGGGCACTGGTTCCTGTCCTATCAATAAACCTCATGTGATTATAGCAAGGACGGTCTCTCCTGAGTTCCTGGGGGGCCGTGTTATCCCTAGACTTGAGTGAGAATCTCCCCACTCCAGGGGTCTTTCATATAAACCAGAAGCAATTTTATTTAAAAAAATTATTTGGTTCTGTGACCCCAAAAAGGGGCATTGAATATCCTTTCAGAGAGAAGGGCCATGTGTAGGGGTGCAGGATTTTCAGCCTCTGGGCAGTATGGTTCCTGGAGTTGAGATTTATGACCTAGGGTAAGAGGGGCTCGTAGGACAGTGCAGCTCTTTGGATGTGCGACCCCTTGGGGAGTGCATCCCAAGAGCTGGGGTTTACAGTCTCTCATTACAGGGTGTTAATTCAAGATGTTTACGTTGCCTTTTCCTTGTCTGAGAGAATGCAAGGCAGAGTGAAAGCCGCTATCAGTGGGAAATATGAGTATTGGGTAAAACCGTACACTTCATTTTACTGGGCTTTTCAATGACAAAAACACCATAAAGAAAAACAATATTGGTTGGTTACGGTGACCTGAATTAGTATTCTGGGGGAACTTGGGGATTTGAGGGCTTCTGGGATAAATACTCAAACTCTCCCATCCCCAAACAAATAAACCAAGCAAAACAAATCTAAACAGAGAAGTAGCGAAAGCATTCCTGAGTCCCAGAGTCTGAAGAAAGCAGTGGAGGTCAGAGTAAAGGAAATTCCACGAGTGCTCTCAGAGTTCCAGAAAAATGCACAGACCAGATCACTTCTAGCCCAGAGCTGGGAGCGGGAGGGGCAGTAAGGGCCCCAGAGCTCAGCTCGCTATTTGGTTGAACTTTACCTAGAGTACAGGGGCGTAACTTTCCGGTGGGGAAAGGAAATCATTTTCTACGCAAAACTCAGGAAAACAAAACCTTAGGCACCCACAGCTGAGTCACTTCAGGGAGCTTTTCTCCCCACTTTAGTGGAGTGCAGCACCCTTGCACTTCACAGAGGGGTCTGGAGAGCAGCGCCAGTGCGGGTTCCAGGATTTGCTGCTTAACGACGGTAAGCCCTATCTGTCCTAAGAGAATCTGTGGCCCTCGCAGGACACAAAAATTCGGAAGCCCCGGGAAGAGGAATCTGAGGGTGGAGATGTGGGCTAGAGGTTGGGAAAAGTTCCTAGAGGCCTGGAAAGTGAAAGTGGGCCCAGGGGCAAGGAAGGGACTCTTGCTGGAGAGGTAAAATGAAGCTCTACAAGGTTTGCCTGCAGGCAGGTAGGGGTTTAGGGTAATTTTTCGTGCGTCTTTTAACAAGGAGACCGGTCTTCCATTTTCTAGCATGTATTTAGAGGTGTTCTTTGTCTTTCTACTTGAGGCTGGTCTTTAGGTTGTCAACAAGATTTCCTGTTTAATTCGGAGAAGAGTTCTATCTCAACGGAGGTCATAAGCCTTGTCCTGATATGGGAGGCATCTGTCTACATTTGTAAAAATATTTATTACAGAGACAAAAGGCCAAAAATAAAAAACACCCCCCTCACAACTCAAATAATCAGCCCTTGACTGCTAGTAGCTGGACCTAGTACTTGTGAAATTTGTCACACAAATATTAGAGATTAACTTCTAGTGTCCCAGACAACCTCACCTTCAAGGACCACTCTCAAGAAGGACTGTTCATGCTATAAATCGTCTTACTTAACAAGACAATGGAGTGCCCACAACTGAAATGCAAAGAGCCCACATGCACTAAGACCCAGCAATTGTTCTTATCTCTTTCAGACACCTTATCCCGCTCAGGAGGGTCATTCTCTCTGAGAATCTGCTTGCTTCTGTCTCTCAAAGCAGATGTTATTAAACATGTTTAAAATATCAATTCTGGTCCGGTGATTGCTTCTACCTCATACTTCTGCTTGTCATTACCCTGACCCTACGGTTTGTGCAGGTGTTTTCAGACATACCCCATGCCATTTGTAGCACAGGAACCTAATATGGACATGTCATAAATAATGGTTAGGAAGTAGATGACTCTTTTCTCTTCATTCTTCTCTCTTTACGCCTAGCCTTCCATAATTTGCAAAGATCATCAGGCACACACTCCTTCACAAGTCCGTGGAACCCTGAATCAAGGAGGTATATTAGAGGAACAAGTCACAGGTCCTGCTAGCTACTGAGCGATAAATACTACTTGAAGCCCAAACTGTGCTTGGCATTCTAGAATACCGGATGCACAGCAAAGAAAGGACCAGCAGGAGAAGGCAGAGAAAAATAGCTCACCAGCTGCCCACTCAGGCTGTCTGAGTGTAGCCCTCTCCTTTGCTTCCTATCTGCGGATGGCCCCTAAGTCAGCTTGTTTTAGAAATTTAAGTAGCACAGACTTAAAGTATTAAAATGATTTTGCATCAGCTAATATAAGTTGTTAGAGTAGATGCTACCACCTCATAAGGGACTGAGTAGTTTTTATTATGCAAATATTTAAATGCTGATTAGAGAGTGTTTCTGCAAATAAGTGTGTTAGTGCATGCATGCCCATTTGTACTAGTTGTTATAAAATCTGCATCCAAAGTTTATGAATAAAATTCTCTAAGATGCTTTCCATAAATGTTCCTAAGCAGGTTTTCTTTATCCTTGATTGCCAAAGTGGATTTTGGTAGAAAGTCTTACTCTTTCAAAGAATACACCACATTTAGCCAGTTCTCTCCATTCTGGTACTTCTAGCTTGCACAGTGTCCCCAAGAGCTCACTGACATCTTCGAGCCCAAATTCGTGCAAGCACAACTCTTCTGGCTGCATAGAACATTACCCAAAACACAGCTCAGCAGCTCAAGTGCATGTCTTTTTAGATGTTAACCTCTCGAATGCACAAAATGTGTCTACAAACATTGCCAGGACTGACTGAACCCCAAATCATTCACTACACAAGATGAACTAGTTTACATGATTAGGGCTTAAAGTTTGTAAGCCACGTTAATTTCCCAACACTGATCTGTTCCAGAGGCCATCACCAGAATTCTAAGTCTCCAATGTCCTATCAGTTAGTGAGAATGAGACACTCTGTTGAGGGAAGAGTAGAAAGTAGGTCAGAAATTGAGGCAAAATTAATGAAAATAAGTAATTTTCTCATTAAGTAGCCAAAACCTAGTTTTTACTTACTTGGTTAGCATAATGGTTTTATGATATTTCAGCAATACTTTTTGAAAGTTATAAGAGAATTTTCTGACCTCAGGGGTATGGGTTAAAAGCTTTTACTAAACTATGAACTGTCACTATCCCCAACGCAATTTCTCTCTCCTTGCTGGGAAAGTGTGGCAGCTATCCAGTACTTCAGGATGCCAGTGCAGCCTTGTGGTTTTTAGCTTCCCATGAGCATCGTCCATAGTTAAGAAGATGTATGTAATCACCATCAGATTGTGCCTAAAATTCTGTTCTGCTGCTATGGCAATTCACATGGCATGGAACCTAACTTTACTAGAAACTTTAGTAATACAACATGAATATTTCTTCTTTTCCTAAAGCCTTTTTGTGATTCTTTTCTTTTAGAAGAATTATTTCCATAATGATGACATAGATTATTAACTAATTCGCTAAGCCAGACCCAACTGCTTTCAAACCTGAGCAACATGCCTGAGAATAGAACCATTAAGATGGTGAAAACTGCCAGGCAGTGGTGGCAAAGGCCTTGAATCCCAGCACATGGGAGAGAGAGGCAGGTGGATCTCTGAGTTTGAGTCCAGCCTGGTCTACAGAGTGAGTTCCAAAACACACAATTAACAGATTCCCCTCCTTTCATCATATTCTCAGTTTCTAACTTGCAATAGACCTCTCAGCTGAGCATAGCTAAACCTAAGAGATTTTTAAAATAGAAGAAAAATATTTCCATCTCATATATGTGGTTATAAAGTCTCACAATTTTCATTCTAATTCAACTGTTAACTGAATTGAAAATGTAAAAAAAAAATTTTAAATATAAAATAAAAAAAAAAAAACAACTTACCTCCACCTCTCCTTGCAGAAGATAGACTTTGGTACTTTTCCGCCACGGAGGCAAGATGAGAATGACGGGCAGTTACCCTTAAAATTTCTGTTGAAATTTGCAAAACCTTCACTAGCCAAGGACCTTCAGTAAAGAAAACTGTCTTATTAAAAAAAAAAAATGGGACAGATTGAAACCTTACAGACAGGTCGAATATGTGTGTTCATAAGGGGCACTACCCATTTCTACCTTTGGTTCACTGAGCTCTCCCCAAATGCTTTCAGAAGATTGGTAACCATTGTAGGCCACCCATTTCTAATCTTTCTGAAAAACACACTATGGAAAGAGAGTCAAGTGCAAAAGTTTGCCTGGCTAGATGAAGCTACACCAGATAGGTGAAGAAGACTAGCCCATGAGTCTGGCTGTGTAGCTCCAGGACACCTTGCTTGCGCTGAGCCTGTCAGCCTGTCAGTGTGTGGCATGTTAACAAAGGTCTTCTATTCTAGAACTGTTTAAACCATGGACAAAGACTATAAACAACTTCAATATTCCCGCTATTAAGTTAAATCTAGTTATGTTTTCTGCCACAGTGTTTTATCCTTTATTCTTACCTTGTGTTTTTTTATGCTACAGAATCCAATGCTATTTTCGATACTATAGTAACAGAGATGATGATGATATTGCAACAATATCCAATGCTATACATTTTTACCTTAAAACCCTTGAGAAAGCTAAATATTAGGTTTGTTGGTAAACAGATTGTATATGTAGAATACATTTCAGATGGAACAGCTTTATGCTTCTGTGTACAATTTACATACACAAGGCTTATTCTCGTCACACAAATTAAAAAATGATAACTCTAAACAACCAGTCCATTCTAACAAGTCCTCAGACACACCTTTGCAAATTTTCATCACACTGATTGACTTAAGTGAGCACCCATCATAACGTTCTGTGCTTTTCCTCCGCAGAAATTTTTAAAGAAAATGTGTAATCTATCACGCTTTTTTTTTTTTTTAAGATTTTTATTTATTTATTTTTATGTATACGGTGTTCTGCCTGCAGGCCAAAAGAGAGCATCAGATCTCATTACAGATGGTTGTGAGCCACCATGTGGTGCCTGGAAATTGAACTCAGGACCTCTGGAAGAGTAGCTGGTGCTGTTAACCTTTGAGCCATCTCTCCAGCACCTCTATTACATGTTTAAAAACGATTTTGCCTTGTTAGAGAAAAAAAAGGAGGCTTTTCTGAAATGATCTTGATTTTTCTTTTCCTTCCTTCTGCCTTTGTAGAAATAGCAAAAAAAGAAAAGAAAAAAAAAGATGTGTCTCAAATCAAGTTGACCTTGATAAATATATTAAACCATCGCCCTTAGATTTTCCCCAAGGAGTTGATCATTATTAACAACTGCAACATTGATTGACTTTGTATAAAATTTCAGAAAAGTTTTATAATGTAAATGCATGTTGACTTAAGTTACTTTATATGTTAGAAGCTTCACAATGGCTCAATTCAATTTAGAAAGATGCACTTGGCTAAGGTCACATTTAATTTTTTGTTTTACACACGTGCATATATATACACGTATATATATATAAGTATGTGTATTTGTATGTCTAAATATAAGTTCTGCATAAATGAGAATAATTTTGCAAATAGTGTATAAATAGAAATAAACGTATGTAAAAGGAAGGTGCTATCTTCCAGATACTCTAATAATCCTATTATTTTTATGTTGCTAATACAGAAATTAAACTGTAATTATTATGTTTTTGGTATATGGGAACATCTGCCCATTATCTTAATTTCTCTTCACATGAATTCCTCTTGGGACTCCTAAAATTAGAATCCTTTCTTTGCTACCTAAACCCCAGAGACCTCAGGAACCTCAGAAACCTGCTGAGTCCATCTGTTTTGAGTTATAGGTGTGCCGTTTATATTGTTGAAACAGTGATTGTTACAGGGCACTAACCTGTGTCATTCCAGTTCAGATATGTCTCATCAGAGTTGGAGTGTTTCCTTTAGATGTGCTCTGAGACCCAGGGTGGGAGTGGGGCTACAGGTATGGCTTTAACAGATGGGAGGACTAAGCACAGAGGACTAAGCATCTACCACTGAGAAGCAGAAGGGAATAGTTTGTTATTTCAGAGATCTGAGACATCTTAGGGTCTGTTACAGGAATCTGGGCAAGGAATTCTTTGTTTCCTGAATTTATGGCTGCCGTGGACTCTATACTGCTGAAGTGTTATGGAACAATTGAAAAAGAAGAGTGGATGCAACCTGGAATCATAAGCTAAAGGAAACCTTTTCCTCCTCTAGATTGTACTGGAGGGTACTCGTTCACGGCTGCAGAAAAGAGACTACTAATGCAATCACTATTTTCTATGAACTAACATTTCAGTTGGGCTATATTTGTTAGAAATTTTAGGATACAAACTATCAAATGCTTTAGGGAATTTGTATAAATCTACCTATCTCCAGAGGTCAACAATAACACTCATCACCTGCTACAATCTTTCCTGGCCAGGAAAACTTTCAAAAAATAAAATCATACGATGACAAGTATACAACCTAGCGGCATATTTACATATAGATGCACTTGTATAGCCACCTCCCTGGTGTTAAGTAAAAAATAATAAGAAAAGGGCAGCTCTGTCGGCACAAGAAATTCAATTAGGTCGAATCAAACCAAATCAAAATGCCCATCATTTTATTAAGAATGACGCTCTCAGGTGGCCAAGTACGTGGTGGGGGAGACAGGACAGCAGGGAGCCCATGCACACCAGAAGACCATGTGTTTCTCCACTGGGGGCCCACTTAAATACCCTGTTTGGGGTCAGGACCTGGCATGCTGGGATTTGGAGTCCAGAGCAAAGCAACTCCCAGGTCAGGTTGGCGGGACTGAGGCCAGGGGCTGGGGGTTATGCTCCCAACTTAACACCTGGTAATCTTCTATCCTCTAGTACAAAGAACATACCTTGCTTGATTCTCTTAAATGATGTGGAGACTACTGGCCTAATATAGCATGCCTGCCATAGGGGTCTAGAGGAGTAAACTAAAGGGAACCTCAGGGATGTACGAGCATTGGGAAGTTGGAAGGCGTAGAGGGGTGTGGGTCCTTCTCTGGGTCAGGCTCATCGCTACAGCAGTCTGATCAGTGGAGTTGAATTGCATCCTAGAGAACTGGGAAATCCTCTAAATGTACTAACCTTGCTTTTTGACTTCTTCAATTCTGCTTCTGTCTAACTGTTCTTGTTAATTAAAGTATGCGAACCCAAGATGTGATTTTTGTGCTTAAAAGCTCACCCTGAGAAAGGCTCTCGGTTCTATATCTGGAAACTGATCACCCAGTAGAACCCTGAAAACCACTCTGGCCTGCTAATAAAGACTTTCCTATTGGTTTCAAAAAGGAGAATGACTTCAATCTAGCCTTTCTCATGAGCACACATAAATGAATGAGTTGAGTGATATTTAAAAGTCCACAGAAGGGCGACATGTCAAAAATATTAGTTTGAAAGCCAGAATGCTTTCTTCTATGTTTCTATAATTCAACAATGGAAACATTTGAATTTATGGTCAAGAACCCAGCAAGAAATGGAGAAGAAAATAAAGTAAGTGTAATGTCTACTAGATCATAATTTCTGTAATGACAGAGCCATCGTCACCAAGAGTGTAACCAAAAGTAGCATAAAAGATGTTTACTTTATGTCTATTGACTGCTTGAGGTGGGTAAATGACTCACCAGAGAGATGTGTCTATAAAGAAGTAGTGGACTAAAACATTTGTGCGCATAGTAAGATGATTCAAGACATAATATATAGAAGATAGCATTGTAATGTGTTACTTGACTGTCAGTGAATAGCATAGTTTGTAGAAGTCATTTAATTATGATTTAGAAACTGAAAAGTTTCTCTGCCCTGATAGTCTTTCTGCCGATGACACAATCCAAATCAGACCGAATTAGAAAAAGCCTGGGTTTAATGGATTCAACGCTCCGGGATGATTTTCCAGCCCCCAAAAGAGGAGACAGAAAAGAAGACCGGAAAACCACACGTCTGTTTTCTGGGGGGCAGTTTAAATACCCCGTGGAGTGATCTTGAGCATCTCTGGGGGAGGGGATCATCATTTGGCAGGTTTTCTAAGATGAAGCAAGGTTTGGAGAGGGATGGGGGAGGGGACTTGGAGTGGAGCTTCCTCCTGAACATTTTATTTTAGACTGTAGATATATGGATGCCAGCGGCTGGGGTGAAGTTCTCACTCAAACAGAAACTTTGTACACTTCAGCCCTGTTGGGGAATATTATTTTAAAGTGTGTTGCATTTCTTTCCCTGCCGCTTTTGTTAACAATTAAAAGGTGTGTTTGATTAAAATAAAATTAACCCGCGAGCAGGAGGCTTCATCAGCAAGTATCTGGCAGGAAGCGGTAGGGAGGAACCAGGCGTAGGAAGGATTTTTAAGTGGGAGCGGAGAAAAGGACGGCGGCATTGTTTGGAAGACGCCTGCCAAGGGAGAAGATTAGCTGCTTGCTCTTCAGCTTCTCTGACCGAGAAGAATTCCATCTCAAGCCTTAAATTGTGAGTTCTTTAGATTTAGATAAAGCTTTCCTTGGTAGTTTTGAAAGAGTAGGTGCCTGAGGGAACAGAATCCCACTCAGAAAGCTGCCCTTGAATTGCGTAAGGAGCAGCGACTGTGGACAATTAAGGCCAGCCTGGTCTACAGAGGGAGTTCCAGGACTGGTTTCATAAAGTTACGCAAAGAAATCCTGTCCCAAACACCCCTCGCTAAACAAAACGAAACAAAGCACAAAGAAACAGCGACAACAAAACCAAACATGTAACAATACAGCCCCAGTAGTACAGGTTCTGGGTAAGCATCAAAACGGTAGCACAGAAGTGTATGTACTAAAGATTTGTTTTCGTGTGTGTGTGTGTGTGTGTGTGTGTGTGTGTGTGAGAGAGAGAGAGAGAGAGAGAGAGAGAGAGAGAGAGAGAGAGAGAGAGAGAGAGAGAGAGAGAGAGAGAGACTATGTGAGCAGATACCCCCAGAGGCCAACAGTGTTCAGCCACTGGAACCCGCTTCATAGGAAGTTGTGAACTGCCCAGGGTGAGTGCTGGGAGCCGAACTGAGCCCTCTGAACAGCAGCAAGTGCTCTTAGCAGAAGGCATGAGGACCCTAAAATTAAGTCTCAGGGCAATGATTACAGACTCTTCATTCATAGTTTAGTAAACCATTGCCTCCAGTTTGAGCTCTTCTGGGAGGAGTTCAGTGAGGAATTGGAGCGAATATGTCAAAAATACTATGTATGAAATTCTCGAAGAATTAGTGAAAATAGTTATTAAAAAACAGTCCCACATTTCTAGCTATTACCATCACCACATACAGGGAGTTCTATTGTTTTCTACATTGTCTATCTATGTATGCTTTTTTTGTTTTGTTTTGTTTTTTCGAGACAGGGTTTCTCTGTGGTTTTGGAGCCTGTCCTGGAACTAGCTCTTGTAGACCAGGCTGGTCTCGAACTCACAGAGATCCACCTGCCTCTGCCTCCCAAGTGCTGGGATTAAAGGCGTGTGCCACCACCGCCAGGCTATGTATGCTTTTAAAATTATCTTTGGTCTAATGTCACAAATGACAAATCTTGGGAATTCAGCCCCGGTCACAACTGCCTCAAGCTACCTAGAAGAGAAGTTGCTGCACACAGGATTCTGTTCCCTGTGCTGGTTCTTTTACAGGCACAGCTTAATGTGCTGAATTGTCTTTGCATGTTTCAGTTCAACATCACACATCTTCCCAGTGCATGTCTCATTTAAACACATAAACATGTACTCTCTCTGAACTGCAGGCATGCCAATGGAGGCTCCCCGCCCAGGAACACACTTGCCAGCTGGGTATGTCCCTCAGTATCCACCAGCAGCATTCCAAGGTAAAATACTTGAAGAAAAAAAAATATATAGCACTAATCAATTGATGTTCCCAAGAGAGAGAGAAAGGTGGTGACTATGTCTTTATTTTAGTAATTTTTTTTTAAAAATTGGATTAAAAAATGTTAGTGACCTAGGTTTTGCTTTTAGATGATACATGCTTTCCAAAGAAATGATTTTTATTTATGAAGGACAGTAAACATTGGGAAGAACTAATGCAATGCACATTTTATATTTACTCGTGAAATACAATGTTGACAATAAATATTGATAAGATAGTAAGTAAAATGTTTGTTGGCTGCTCATCGGTGCTGAAAGTCCTTCATGTTATGATGTCTAGAAGATTTAACTGTGGGTGTTTTTGAACCATGTATTTAGAATTAATTGTACTCCATGAACAATAATAAAAACATAAAACTGGAAGCTACATACAGCAAAAATGTCCCCACTTCATAGTAAGCCTCATTTACTTTTGCAACACATGCAAAGACTTCATATATGCTGCCCCGTTCTTTAGTCACATACAATACACACTAGATGTTCATTTATCTTTTCCAACAGTAAACTATTTCAGAGATCTAAGCAAATGCAAATGTCAGCATTACTGGACTTTTGTCAAGGCCAATGTTGATGGCATACCTGGATTTACCAGTAACAGGCTCTCCAGATCCTCAAAGAGCACCCTGGGGCTTCATATCAAAGGTGTTCTGGTTGGGCAGAAGGGTACAAGCGTTCGGTTTTCTTTTCTGAGTAAACAGATTGGCTTGGGAGCTGAATAGCCTGTGTAATTGTCTTAGAAAACTCCCCAGGGGTCTCCGATCTAATCCAGATGTTGTCAATTAAAGGCATAGGAACTGGCTAAGCTCCAAAGCTCTAAGGCAGCAGTTCACAACCATGGCTGTCATTAATTTTCATTTAAAAATACTAATACAGAGAACATTCACAGGGAAATTAAACCACACCTCTGAACAATGACTGATAATTTCCGAAAAGCCAGGTGTTGGTAATGTGGGGCCCGGGTTGAGAACGCTGTTCTGAGTTCTCCTAGATAAAATACTTGGAGAATTCCTAGATTGTTCATAATTTAACATAGGCACCCATAGAACAGTTTAATTAGCCTTACAGCTAACTTAAAATTGGGGTACATGATAAATTCAGTTTGTATCAGGCACGAAGTGTGTTAGAAAAGGTAGCTTGGTTTCGGAAAGATGAAAAACCTGTTCTTCCATCCAGAAACCTGAGAAGTGGAAATGATTAACTGCTTTGTGATCTTGTCAGGCCAGGCCATATCAAGCTCCTACAACCAGGAGGTGACTAATAATCTAAATGACCCTTATAGCCAGAGTCTCCCCCAACTCCCATAATTAGGACCAGAGGTGGCTAATAGCCTACATGATTTCTAAGCATCTTTATCATCGAGACAGGCCAGACCCTTCCATAGGCCCTTAAGATACAGGAAGTCTATCTCTAGAATCCATTTTTTTGAAGAAATGACACATTTCCTGAGTTGAGTTTCAAAGTAATTCTGCTTTCTTGTTCAGTAGAGCTGTATTATCAGGAAACTTTCCTCATATTGTACTGTGCAGATGGATTCTTCTTTGGGCCGCCAGCTTACAAATAACGACACGAGAGACTTAATTATTCATTATGAAAGCCTGGCCTTAGCTTAGCTTTTCCCCCTAACCAGTTCTTATAACTTAACCCATGTTTTTAAATCTATGTTTCATTGAGTGACTTGATACCTCACCTCTCTGTACTGCCTGAAAGTCCCACCCACCTCTCCTGCCTGCCTAGCTATTAGTCGTTCAGCTTTTTATTACACCAATTACAACAATACATTATCACAGTGTACAAATATCCCACAATACTTGGCTTAAATACCTTGGAAATAAATTGCCTTTTAACAGAGTCCTAGATGTAGAAGGAGCAGTGGGCTGCGTTCCTGGGGCCCGGCTCCCGTCTGCCTGGCTAGCTTATGCCCCGAAATAACAACACACAAACTGTATTCATATAAACACTGCCTGGCCCATTATATCTAGTCTCTTCTTGGCTAACTCTCATATCTTGCTTAACCCATTTATAATAATCTGTGTAGCACCATGAGGTGGTGTCTTACCGGGAAAGATTCAGCATGTCTGACCTGGCGGCTGGCTCCATCATGTCTGACCTCACTGCCCTTCTTCCCAGGATTCTATTCTGCCTACTCCACCCACCTATGTTCTGACCTATTGGGCCAAGCAGTTTCTTTATTAATTAACCAATAAAAGCAACAGATAGACATATGACCTTCCCACATCACTTGGAAGTCTGATGCAGGTTGATGAAGTCAACATGCACTGGGTTTTCATCTTTCTTTTGCATGGTTCCCTTCTCTGTATAACACCTGCAGGGGCCCCCTCAATCCTCTTTAATGATGGGGGATGGGGACTTATTGTAGTTCCGGGAAAGTAACACAGTCAATAAAAAAAAATAGCATTTGAGGTCCCTCCAAAGATTAAAATGGGATTATCACATGATCCCCTCATAAAGGAATCTGTCAACATACCACAGGCAAATATTTATCCATGCTTATTACTATACTGTTCGTAATAGCCAAAATATGGAATCATCCTAGGTGCTTATCAACAGATAACTGAACAACACTCAATAAGCCCATGAATATGCACTCATAG
Organism: Chionomys nivalis; assembly: GCF_950005125.1. Taxonomy (NCBI): domain Eukaryota; kingdom Metazoa; phylum Chordata; class Mammalia; order Rodentia; family Cricetidae; genus Chionomys; species Chionomys nivalis. The sequence continues at coordinate 89,429,406 of NC_080089.1, forward strand.
ACAGACATACATACACACACAGGTTTTATTCAGTCAGAAAGAAGAGTGAAAATTATGTCATTTGTAGAAGATGGATGAAAGTGGACAGTACCATATTAAGAGATACAAACCAGGCTGGGTGTGGTGGTGTCTACCTTTAATCCCAACACTTGGGAGGCAGATGGAGCTCTGTGAGTTTGGCACCAGTTTGGCCTACATAGCAAGTTAAAGACCTGCCAGCCAGGGCAGTATAGTAGAACCATTTCAACAAACAAATACCAAAAAGTAAAATAATAACAACAACAAAAACAGAGTTAGAGATACAAGCCAGATTTCCAAAGAGAGATATCCTATTTATTTAAAATAATATTTTTGTGGAATCTAGATTTAAAAAAACGTGTCTGTATAAGATCAAAAGCAAACTGCACTATTTTGGGGACTGGTCAGAACCCAGTGGGAAGATACAGGGTGGTACACAGGATGATGGGAGATGAATTGTGAGCAAAGGACATGATATTCAGGTATATTGGTGTCACAGTGCAATGTGTTACTTGGTCTGCTAATTTAATTTTTAAAATTGTTGTGAGCTTTGCTCTGTTGTTCTAAATTTTGTGTGCACGTGTGTCTGCACGCACCCCAGGGGTGATACACAAGTAGAAATATCATATTATAATTCATTTCGGAGTTCAGATTAAAAAAATTATCTAAAAACCTAACAAACAGAAAATCACTATGATCCAGAGTCACGCCTTGGTGACAGAAACACCTGTGCATCTGATTTGTGTCTCATTATATGGTGATGTCTAGTTTCATACTTCCTCCTACAAATGATTTCATGCTTCTTTATGGCTGAATCCACCATTATCCATATCTAGATCCATAATACCTGTTTCTACATCGCTATCTATATCTGTGTAGGCGTGTATGTTAAATTTTCTTCATCATCCGTCAGTAGGTATGTACGCTGACTCCACATCTTGGCTGATGTGACTAGTGTAACAATAAACTTGGCTGTTTATCCTTCATATTTATAATTAGAAGCAGGGATAAGCCACAGATACTGTTTTGAGAAGCCTTAAATGCCATAGACCAGACCTTGTGAGTAGAGAGGTCACAAGACAAGTCTATATGAACTGATGATTCTTTTTCTCTATGAAGTTGCAAGTCTTTTGTTTTTGTTTTGCTCCTATTTCAGGACCTTCGGCACATACTGGACACCCTGCTGCACTCCAGACTGGCTACCAAGGTCCCCAGTCTGCTTACCCGGGGCCTCAGCTTGGCTACACAGTCGCAACAGCTGGCAGTGGAGGTTATAATGCAGCCCAGCTTCCTATTCAAAGAAGCCAGGCTATCATTCTCGTGAATACCCAGTGGATGCCAGCACCGCCACCTCTTCAGAACTGCCCACCTGGGCTAGAATACTTAAGTCAGGTAAATTCACATGCTCAGCACTCACAAAAGACAAAACTGTGTTTCTACTTCTAATGTGCTTGGACAACAAATGGATAATTCCCCAGAGTGTAGCATTTGCCTCTGTGTCTTCTAGTTACTCAGTTCCCCCAAATGAAGTTCAGTTAAGCAAATTATCAATGTGTGAGATAATTGTGTTTTCTTTCCTGTGAGTTCAGCCTCTGATAACAGTCAACAGGCAGAATTTGTTATACATTATTCTACTCATTGTCCCAAGTAAATCCTTACAGATAATCTATGATGTGTGCACAAGACAATTGCCACTGTTCTTTGGAAGGAGAAACTAGTGTCAGAGGTTCTTAACTGCTATGTTGAGCCTCAAAACCAAGGAGCAGTCATTACAATTTACTTTATATATGTGAACTTTGGTAATGAGCACAAAGACGTTTTCCCCCAAGATTGACCCCACAGCCTTGGAATTTGAGAAAACAAAGTGTAAAAAAAAAATTTTTTTTTAGTTATTATCTATAGTGGTACATAAAAAAGAACAATTTAAAAATTTTTCTCTTTTTTCATTTTTGTTTTGTTTTGTGTTTGAGACAGGGTTTCTCTGCATACTCTGGCTATCCTGGAACTCACTTTGTAGATCAGGCTGGCCTTAAACATGAGATCTGCCTGCCTCTATTTCTCCAGTGCAGGAATGAAAGGCCTGGGCTACCACTGCCTGGCAAGAGTAAGTTTTTCATATATGTACTTTTATAGACTACAAAGCTGCTTTTATTGTTTAGAAAGCCAAATATTATAAATGCCTCCAGTGAGGGAGGAAAGCCTGGGTCTTTCTGAACTATAGTTCAGTGATAATAAATTTTAACAAAAATATGAAGTTTAATAATAGCTTGGTATGAAAAGTCAATGGAGTAAAAGGGCTGTGGATGTACTCAGTCTATGAACACCCCAGACGACCCTGTGATATCTAAGCCATCTCCAGTCTGTCTTGCACACATGGCACTAACATGTCCTATGTGATTTCAAAGTCAGGGTTAGAAATGTTTCATTGTTGTGAATACTCAGCTGTAAAGTGTGTGTTATCAATTCACACACATCAAGTAAGGGGCAATCTGGGAGCTTGATTCCCAGCTCCCAGATGGCCCCTCACAACTATCTTCAGCCCCAGTTCCAGAAAGTCTGACTTCCATTTCTGGCCTCTGAAAGTACTGCATATAAGGGGCACCCTTACATACATGTAGGCAAAAACATTCATATACATAAAATAAATACATCTTTAAATAAACATTTGCCATTGAAATATAAAAATTTAATGCTATGTGCAATAAAATGCAAATTGTGAAATGTTGATCCAACTGAGACTTGATAAATAATCCCATGCTCATTCTCTTTTCTGTAACAGATAGATCAGATTCTGATTCATCAGCAAACTGAACTTCTGGAAGGTGTGTATCCCTTCTATTGATGGTATTTCTAGAAACAGGAGCTTGCGAGTTGCCTCTCCTATAGCACTCTTCTGTGGGATGTTCAGCCAGGAGGCTACAGTGGTTTCTCTTCACTGTAAAGAGATTATGAACATAATTTCCTGACCACTTCTAGTAGGAGTCAGGTGATCAAACTTCCTGTGAAGATGTGTGTTCCCATGCCTTAGAAAGGAATCAGGCGATGCTTATGCTCTCTTTCTCTGCTTGCACTAAACTCTCCTTGCCCTTCACCTGACTCCTACCTCTTTGCCACTCTCTGCCAGCCCGAGACCTATGAGACTTGAGCTGAGCCTTGGACAGTGGTTTGGCTCCCACAGTGAATGGTCTGTAGGAATTAGGACAGGGATCATTTGTAAAATCATTGTTAGTAGCACACGCCTTTAATCCCAGCACTTGGGAGGCAGAGGTAGGCGGATCTCTGTGAGTTTGAGGCCAGCCTGGTCTACAAGAGCTAGTTCCAGGACAGGCTCCAGCGCTACAGAGAAACCCTGTCTCAAACAACAACAACAACAACAAAATTGTTAGTAACCCCAGCTTCTGCTGGAAGTACAGTGGAGTCTTAGAGAATCTGTACATGTGAGCTGTAGATTCCCAGCTGAAGGAAACGGCCGTGTGGTCTCAGGGGGACTGAACACAGACCCCCAAGGCGCTCCTCACAGAACACACCTGATATGAGTGGGAAAAGAGCTTTCAGAAGCCTCTTTGGGTCCAGTGTCCCCAGATGCAAGAACTTAAGACGCCGCTAGGTGCATCACCACACCCTCCAGAAAGCAGCCGGGAAGGATGTATGAACCCGTGTTGTCTTCTAACTAGCAGGGCATTATGAAAAGTTGGCTCGATTCTAGAAAACACCTTCACAGGTCTGGACAGCAGATAAGGTGTCAGGAAGGAAAAGAAGTGGGTCTGGCTTGATGGTGGGGGAAATTTTGCAGTTCTGACTGAATAACAATCAGGTTGCGTCTTTATTTATACAAGTTCATAAGACAAAGACAGATTCAATGAGTTTTCAAAGGATATATGTAGATTATATCATATTTGTTTGATTTTCTATAACATGTCCCGGGTTTTAAGGTCAGTTACAATTACTTAAGTACAGATAGAATTGATTTTGCTTTTATCATAGTCCCATAGCTGTATTTCAAATAATCTATAGGCTATTTTTGTTAGGGCAAGCAGACTTAATATATAACAGCCTGTTTCCTGATTACTTGAGCCAATGTCCTCTTCTGATTCTTCTGATTTCTTTCCAGTTTCACTCTTCATTTTCACATCTCTATGTTGGGAATATTTGCATGTCTAGAACACCTGATGGTCTAATAAAGATCTGAATGGCCAATAGGAGAGGCAGGAGAAAGGATAGGTGGGGCTGGCAGGCAGAGAGAATAAATAGAAGGAGAAAGCTGAGAGAAGGGGCTGCTGGGGATGTAACCAGAGAAGGAGGAGGACATCAGGGGCCAGCAATCCACAGAGTAAGAATAAGATTTACAGAAGTAAGAGAATAGGAAAGCCCAGTGGTAAAAGACAAAAGGGATAATATAAGTTAAGAAAAGTGGGCAAGAAACAAGCCAAGCTAAGGCTGGATGTTTGTAACTAAGAATAAGCCTCTGTGTGTGATTCGTTTGGGAGCTGGGTGGTGGGTTCCCCAAAAGAGTCCAAAGAACTTAACAGAATATACATACATACATACTACTACTACTACTACTACTATTCCATCTGTGCTTTTAGAAAAGTCCCTCTCAGTCCTAAAGCAACACTCTGCCAGAAAAGATGACTGGGCATTTTTTATGCACACATCGTCCCCCTCAGCACTGCACCTCACAGACACTGAAGCTCCTTTGTGATGTAGTCCACGGAGGTGAACTTGCAGCTTCATCCCTTAGGAAGTCTCACATACGGATGTCTTCCATCTTTCCTTCATACCTTATTGTTCTCCTTTCCCACTGCTGTGTCCTAAGTGTTCAGGTCCAGAACATCTCTCCACTGCTTCCCTCCCACTTCCTGCTGCTCCCTGCAGTCTCAGGCACCCTTCCCATTGCTAGGAGAGAGTCGCTGTTCCTAACAAAGTGGTGAATGGAACTTCCCCTGTGTGCTTTCAGTCTTAACAGGCTTTGAAACAAATAATAAATTTGAAATTAAGAACAGCCTCGGGCAGATGGTTTACCTAGCTGTGGAAGATACTGACTGCTGCACTCGGAACTGCTGTGAAGCAGCTAGACCTTTCACCTTGAGGATCCTGGACAATCTGGGCCAAGAGGTCATGACTCTGGAGAGACCCCTGAGATGCAGTAGCTGTTGCTTTCCCTGCTGTCTCCAGGAGGTCAGTGTGGAATTCCCCTATCAACTGAGAAGGAGAGCAACAGAGTTTTCAAGAATCCATTAACCCTGGATGGTATGGCTATGGTTCCATTCATCATGCACTCTTGTTTTTGTAGATAGAAATTCAAGCTCCTCCTGGTGTGCCCATAGGTTATGTGACTCAGAACTGGCATCCATGTCTGCCAAAATTGACTCTTCAAAATGAGAAGAAGGAGAATGTTCTAAAAATTGTTGGTCCGTGTGTTGCATGTACCTGCTGTACAGACATTGACTTTGAGGTAAGAAATATCACAATATTCCTAGGATGTGCTTTCCTGACATGACAAGAATATATTCCTAACAAAAGGAATGTAGTCCTAAGGATGTTCTTAATGTGTTACCTAGTGTGAGCTGATGTGTATCCATCTAGATAATGGTCATTTGATTATTCAGAGCAAAGATCATTACTCTGATTTAAGGTTAATGTAGAGTATCCTCAGTGTTTTGAAAACAGAGGTCAATTCAGATAAATAAAAAGGAAAAGAAAACCTTCAAGCATTTAAAAATTCTATAGGTTTTGCTAGTGATTTGCTGAATGGCTACCCTGTTTAGTGTACAATATGAGGACCTGAAAGGGGATTCCAACAACCACAGGAAAACCCTAGTGTGCCGATATCCACCTCTACCCCCAGTTCAGGTATGTGTGAGGGGGGACGCTTCCTAAGACTTGCTGGCCAGCCATTCTAGCTCAAAAAAAAGAAAAAGAAAAGCCTGGCTCAATGAGAGAGACCGGGTCTCAATAAGGTGGTCAATAATAGAAAACACCTAACTTTGACCTCTGACCTCTGTACCCAGCATGTCATACATAGTATGCCTACTCATGCACAAACATGAATACATACACACACACACACACACACACACACACACACACGAGAGAGAGAGAGACAGAGAGACACAGAGAAACAAAAGCAGAGCAACTCTTCCTTTTGTTAACACAGTATTATTCACCTAAGAGTAACCAAAACACTTAAAATAATTCTAGGGTCCTTTCCTCCCTCATTCTGCATTATAAACCTCACCAGCTCTTGGGAAAGTACACAAATTTTGTCACTTGGAATTCCTGCCAAAACCCCACTGATGTAGTGAAGTTTCAGTGTAGTGAGTAGAAGTCATGTCTTTTCTCTTCTCTGCTGTTTCAGATTCCAAATTTTCCATTTGAACTATTGAACTGTGGCTTGAAACTCTGAAATAGAATATTCCTCAAATAAACAGGACTTGAGTTGTAAATCACGCTCTATTCCCAGTAGTGTGAACTAACCTCAGGCTGTCCTGCTCCATCCTGCCTGGATGTGAGTCATCTTCCTGTACACCCTCCACAGGGTCTTTCACAACAGCCTCTGAGGGGCCGTCTCCAAGCCACTCTTGTGCTTTCTCAGCACAGTGGGCAAGCAGTCTTCTCTCAGTCGCCTAAAGGAGCCACATGACTCCTCTTACTGCCTGGCACAATTCAACTTACTTCATCAAGGAAGAGTAAACAAAGAATAAGATCTTTTGAGGGGGACACCCATTCCCATAACGTTTTTCAAAGAGTATTATATTTTCTATTTTCTGTTTCACTAGCAGGGTTTTTTTTTCTTTATAAAAAAAAGCAGGTCAGTTCTCCCATCCCAATAAAAATAAACTCTATACCAGAAATACATTAATAGGAATTTCACATACATAGAACTCAGTAGTGTTTGCATCTATAGGCCTCCAGCAGGGCTTGGTCATGCGGCCCTTGCATAAGGCATAGTTCTGCTTCTCTAGGTTCTGATAAACCTTTGGAACAAATTAGGTCACTGGTACTTTAATATGTCTGACATTATAAGGTTTCTACAACAAATGTCCTAACCAGCCTCATTGCTCCATTTTACTGGCAAGTATTTAAGGATGGGGAATTTGTTAAATCTAAAATCCACGTATTTTTCTTAGAAAATCAAAATGAGGCAAACCTGAGCTTAATTTCCCAACAAGGAAAGATTCTCTAAGGCTGAGTAGAGCTGACCCTTTGTGGAAACTCTGGTACCCCAATCCCAGTCTCCCCAAGGTTTCTGTTTTACAGGTTCGTTCAGTTTTTACCGCCTCTTCCTCCATTCCTATGAATTTGATTTCTCTGAGAATTTGGGTGTGGATAGGTAGTTTTCTCCTCTTACAGAATCCATGGATAAGGGCAGAGCTGAGAATTTCAAGAAAATACCTGTGACAGAAAAATATGTATATGATATGTGTGTGTATAAAAACACTCAAGTGCATTTGTAATGATAATTCTTTATGCAGAACATTATGCTTGTGTGAGCACCAGAGAAGGTAGTAAGTAGTTACAACATATGATAGATTTTTTTTCTGTTTTTAATCAAGAAACACTATTAAGGGAAATTTTGCTGTCATGTGCTTAATTGAAAAATGGAGTTTTGTGATATTCTTAAAGATTTTAAATTTTATTGTGCCCTCCGTCTTCATGATGCCTCCCAATACGCCTTGTCTTAAATGACTTGCTTCCTTTATGATATATTTAGAATGCCATCTGTCCTGTCTTTGACAGAACTTAGAAACACCCACTTGTTCTGTTTCCTGCAGAGTATGTGTTGGCAGTGTTCATGTCTTAGAAATGGGAAATATTACGAGCCCCTAACAATCGCATTAGAACTGTGAGTAGAACAGTTACAGTTGTCCTTAGGCCAGTGCATTAGTTCGAAGATGTTCAGGTGTCTCCTTGAAAACGTGCCTGAGTATGGAGGCGTGGCTTAGCAACTACCAGGTTGGCCAGTTGAGTTCTACCCACAGGACTAAAGTCGTGGAAGGAGAAAAATGACATCCTCAAGTTGTTCTCAGACTCCTGCACCTGCACCAAGATCTGCAAGTTCACATGCACACAATCACACACTCTCTTGATGAAAAACAAAACAAAACTTCTCAAATTTAGCTAAAAGTCCTTTTGTTCTGGTTACTTTTGTCTGTAATTTGCAATTTACTTTTCTGATCATCCCTCCAATAAAATTACATGTACATTTGAAAATAAAGTCAGCTAACTTAGTTATTTCTTTGTAAAGCTATGGTAAATACTCATGTGTTTATCTTAGTTTTGGGTTTATGATATTAATAAGTTACTGTTTATCTTCCATAATTTAATTCACACTTCAAACATCTATGTGAAGTTTTTATGACTGACTATAAATGCTTAGGACAGCTATTGCATATAAGATGCTAAGATGTTACAAAAGAGCGTTTGCTTTAGGGCAGCTTATCACCGTGTCATATCTGATACAACTCTAATGATTCATGACTACAAACTGACATCGCTATGCTCACATCATGGCCTTTCGTCCATCCGACTTTCTGTGCATTGATGGAAGTTCATGTAGATGGCTCTCACGTGGAACAGGAAGTGACCTCCCATCTACTCAAGGAAAGTATGTTCCAGGACTACCCACAGCAGCTCAGTGGGTGATACTGCTCATTGGATGCACATCAAGGCCAAGCAAGTTAGCCTTGGCGAACTCTCAAGTCATCTGCCACACCCTGGCATCAAATTAGACATAGGAGAAAACCTAGTTCTCAAGGAAGAGAAAGTGCACTCTGACCAGTGTGGGTGTGGAATGAAAGAACTACTCTGTGAGCAATCGTTTATGACTTTTCATTCAAGTTAGAGATAAACATCAGAGCATGTAAGGTGCCATCCTCCCCCAGCCATACTAAGATGTTGACTGCCTCTGAATGTCCCCATGTTTGCTTGGTGAATCCTTGTAGTAAGAGACTATGCGTTTGTTTCCTGGCCACTCAGACCCAAATAATCATACTACATTAATTACAACACTATTTGGCCAATAGCTTATACATTTTTCTAGTTAACTCTTACATCTTAAATTAACCCATTTCTATTCATCTGTGTATCACCACTAGACTGTGGCTTACCGGTGCTGGCATGTTACTCCTTCAGCAGCTACATGGTGTCTCCCTGACTTTGCCTACTTTCTCTCTTTAAACTCTGTTCGGATTTCCCCTCTGGCTTTACTCTACCAAACCATAGGCCAAACAGCTTCTTTAATAACCAATGGTAATAAAACATATTTATAGCATACAGAAAGCAATCCCACCTGAGATCCTATCAGAGACAAGAACTTTAAAGGAGGCTGATTCCTCCTCTGATGCCTTTTGTAGGTTTGGAAAGGACACACGTCCTCCTGCTTTGACTTAAGTCTGTGTGTACATATTTTGGTGAGCATTCACGCACCCTCTGTGGGGTGGCTTTAGTTTGTGTCCTACTCATTCTACTGTAAAATGTGGCACTGTGTCTTCCTCCCACAGAGCCCCCAAATCAGAACCTTTTTTGCATTGGAAATCTGATTTCACACACTTTTCTTCTTGTATTCTTTACTCCCCACTTGTTATCAAGTCCAACCCCATCTCTGCCTTGAGATCTTTCCATGGAGCTTCTTGTTGGTCTCTTCCAGTAGCCAGCTATTCTTTAGGTTTTTCATGGCTTTATGTATTCCATGCTCCCCCTGTCTACCACCCATAGGTGGCAATGAGCCTCCGCCACATTTGTGTGGTCAGCCTGCGTGAAAGCTATGCTTCTCAAAGCAGATTATATAGAACAGGAGTTTCATCTACTAACCTCTAGAAATTTCAGAAGAGAAACACTTTTGAACATAATTTTAATAAAATATTTGTCTGACTTTACTCCAGTTTTGAAAGTAGGTTTGCTATACGCATTCCACAAATCCTTATGTTTTTATTTTCATCTGTAGATCAGATCTCTAGATGAACAATCCAGAATCGGCAAGATCTCCAAGCAGTGGTCGGGGTGTGTGAAAGAGGCCTTCACAGACTCAGATAACTTTGGGATCCAGTTCCCGCTTGACCTTGATGTGAAGATGAAGGCTGTGACTCTCGGAGCGTGTTTCCTCATAGTAAGTCTGTCCCTGCTAATCCTTGGCAGAATTGTTCCATAATTGTAAGCACAAATTCTGATTGATCTTTAACAATACTCAGACCAAAGGGGTGATCCTTTTCTCAGATTTTCTCTTCAAACTGACTCCCTCAGACTGCACTGCTTCTCAAACTGCATTGCTCCTCAGATTGCACTGATCTCCTGTTTCCAGCTCCTTAGTGCTAGGATTAAAGGTGTGGGATCCCACGTTCTGGGATCACCTTTGTATGAGCTCTGTTTCTCTTTCAGACTGGATCAATTTTGTGTGGCCCAGGTTGGCCTTGAACTAACATATCTGTCTGTCCCCCAACTCTTGAGATTAAAGGTGTGTGCCACCACTTCCTGGCCTCTAGTGGCTTAGCTCTGCACTCTGATCACCAGAGTGTTTTATTTGTTAAAACATTAACAAGATATCACCACACATAATATCTGGGCATACTGTGTATCCAAAGTGACGTTATTACACTAATGGGTTTCATATGCAATTCTGCTTTGTTATAGCTCTTTAATTGCATGTAATCCTGAAATCCAGATGTGGATTTCACTACTTTCTCTCTGAGAAGACTATACCTTGTCATAAGACAAAATACAAATTTTGTTATTCAGGGATTCTTGTCTTTCAGGATTTTTTTTCTTAATAAAACATAAAATTAGAGATTAGGCAAAGTGTTAAATCTGTACTTAATTAGAAAAATGTCTAATTAAAATGTAAATTTTGTCCAATCATTAAATTATCATGTAATATATAACCATAAATTACAATAAAGTTATATATCTAGTCATGCCTTTAACTTCAATTTCTAGAGTATTCCTGGATTGATAAGAAAAATTAATTTATATATTTATATACCCAGGTATCTTGGCAGTTCAAATAAATCAAAAATTCGTGATCAGTAGTTTCATAGTACCCACGTGGATTCTCATATGCAACCAAGATTGACCATTACTGGACGAAAGCAGTAGTTCCCAGCCTTAGCTACCCAGTACAAACACTTAGGAGACTTCAAACTCTCCCTGCACAGACTGCCCCCAACTCTACTAAATTAAACTCTCTGAGGTTTTATCCAAGCTTTTATAGTCTGGGTAGAGTTCCTAGGTGGTTCCACTATGTAGCAAGGTTTGAAGCATGAGATATCTTAAACATTGTTTGGAGATGCAGTAAGAACAAAACAAGATCCTGTATAGCCCTACAGTCTGTTCTTTTAATAAGCAGATTCAAAGTAAAATAAAGCTAAAAGAAAACAGGATGTAGCCATAATACCTACTGGGAGTCGTGTTTGGATGTCATTTCAAGGGAAACTATAAAAGCCATTCATGAGAATTCAAGTAAATACAAACAATGACTGGCTATTTGATTGTATGAAGGAATTATTTTGGTGTGTTAGTTAAAAACAATTGTCCATAGCTGTCCCTTGAATAGGAGCTGGTTTAATAAAAGATTTTTCGCTTTTAAATAATGTGGCTAGGAGAATGGGGTTGCCTATTCTTTATATAGTAAAGGAACAGGTAGACATAGCTTGCTCATAGTCGTTATTGAAACAAAATGAGTAGGTGCTGAGATTTTTTTTTTACAGAACTGTTCTTTGAGTTATGCTTTGTTTTATGTTTGTTTGTTTGCCAAAAGGTTAAATATAACCAACATTTTATGTTAAGAAGGTGTGTGTGTGTGTGTGTGTGTGTTAAGTGTTCTTTACAACGAAAAGGTAGGTTTGGCTTTAATTTTGGGGAATCATTTTAAATCAGAGTCCGTGGATGTGAAAGACCCTTCATGTATGAAAGACTACAGTCTGCAGAGTTTATGTTGATGTGAAACAGGACTGGAAAAGGAATGGCAATTGTTTTCTCTAGAAGAAATGTTATTGCTGGAAAAATAAAATTCTGAATGTTATGGCAAAGAAGAGGCTACAATGTAGCATTGACTTCAAAACCATGGAAAGGAATTTCAAAAATTTCCACTACAATATATAATAAATATTTTTTTTGTTTTATGACAATATAATTATTAAACTTTATACATTATGCACACACATTGAAACATCACCCATATTCCATAAATATAATCACATTTTTTAAAAATATTTATTTATTTATTTATTTATTATGTATACAACATTCTGTCTTGTGTGTCTGCCTGCAGGCCAGAAGAGGGCATCAGATCTCATTTCAGATGGTTGTGAGCCACCATGTGGTTGCTGAGAATTGAACTCAGGACCTTTGGAAGAGCAGGCAGTGCTCTTAACCCCTGAGCCATCTCTCCAGCCCTATAATCACATTTTTGTGTCAATTAAAAGAAAATTGTTTTAAAAATCTTTTAAACATCAGGAAGTTTTCTATAAATATTGAGTAAGTTATTTAAAATTGGATATTTCTTGGTTCAAAGCTAGCAGAATAAAATAGCTGTGAATACAGGTTTGAAGAGAAATATTGAGGGAACTGTGAGGAACAGGTTGAAAAAAGCAGCAACACAGGCGTCGTAATATATAAGTGATCAGCAAAAGAGCTGAGTTATTACTGTTGGTGATATAATAGAACAGGAAAAATGGGAAAGTAACAAATTATGTAAGATTTAATAGTTATAGAAAGGAAACAGTATGGGAAACACTAGGCAGATTTAGAAGAGAGTTGCTGACCCTCAACGGAAAGCTTGATCTGTATTTTATTCTGAATGAAGAGTCTTCATTAGCCCCAAGTCTAAAGCTGAGCATGTTACTTGAGACATTACATTATTAGAAGGAAACTAGAAAAAGTGAAGGAATGGGCAGGAGGTCATGGGCATTGGTAGTTCTTCCAGAGGACCTGGTTTGAATTCCAGTACCACATGGCAACTCACTACCACCTTTTAGTCCAGTTAAAGGGGATCTGATGCCCTCTTCAGGCCTCCATGAGCACAGAAATGCATGGAAACACAACATTGACAAACATAAACTCATATCATTGATGAAAAAAATTGCAACTTAGGAAGAAAGATGGATAGATTTCAAGGGAAATATGAAAAGAAATATTTAGAGAAAGTACATGGGAATTTATTAAATTGATACAGACATGGAAAAATAAATTGAATTATGGAATTTAATTGCTATTGTAATCAGAAGGGAAAGGTCATGCTTTTTATACTTTCCAACATTTATTCATTTACTCATTACATGGATGACATTACATCATTGGGCATTGAGTGCCCTTAGCTTTCTGTACCTATTCTCACTCTTTGTCTCTGAAAAACTCTCTGGTTTTGTTTCCACCTAGGATTACATGTTTTTTGAAGGCTGTGAGTAGGAACAAAACTCAGTAGCATGGTGGAAAGAATGAAAGAAGACAGAGAATATCTGATGTCTATGTGATGAGATCGTGTAAATGAGAAACAGATGGCTTTATTTTTCTTTAATGTGTACAGTTGTGTTTTCTGAATGATAGTTGATTTTCTACATGTTTGAAATAGACATGGGTGCATATCTTTATACACACCTAAAATATTCACTAAATTCACGATAAAAATAAAAATATATATTTAGAAATAGCGTTTTATGGAAAAGTTGCATCCTAATTGTAGTTTATTTTTCATCTGTTGTTAAATTTAAACCTTGCTAGTATTAATTATAAAGTTACACTTGATTCTGTCAAATCTTGTTCGTTAGTTTCTTACAAGAAACCTGATATTATTTTGAAAATAAATAGTTTGAAAATTTTTTAAATGTTACTATTTTTGTTGGCTTGGAAATATTTCTCAATAAAATAAATGCAAATAAGAAAAAGTAGCTTGTATTTTCTTCTATCTGTAGGAAATAACATTAAATGCTCTTTTATAATTTCTATTATAAATTTTCATACTGAGAAGTCCATAACTTACCAATTTTAAATGCTTTCTTGATGAACAACGACATGTTTTCCTGGTAAGAAACTCTAACTTTTAGGACTCACTCTCAACTACTTTACTGTTGGTATACTATTTGACATTTATATTCAATTATTTATCAAGAGACCCGATCATGGATATGACCCATGGACACTTTGATCTTGGCTGTTCTTCAAGTGAGGTTCAGTCTTTCCAGGTGATTCTAGTTTATGTCAAGTTAACCATGATAACTAACCATAACATCAGGGAGTTTTACCAAAATTTGGGGCTGTTCCTTTGGTAAAACTTATTACCTGCCTCTTAAGTCTTTGTGCCTGGTTTGTAGGAGGAATGTGGAAAAGTTTGAAATTTTGGGCTAGAAAAAATACAAAAATGCTGTTAGCAGTCTTGAACTGGCCATTGTAGTGACTGTTTCAATGACCAAAAGGCAGTGGAAAATTTGAACTCTAAAAGCCTAGTTTCATGGAGCGACATGGACACTTAAGATCAGGACTGAGGCATTCATGTTCTATTCTGACAAAGAGCCTGGCTTTAGTTGGACAGTATCCAGAGAACTTGAGTTAACCTGAATTCAAAAGTAACGGCCTACCTTGTAGGGAAGGGCACATTTCAAGTCAGGGTGCTGAGACTGTTTTACTGTGCTTTCTCATCACAAACATTCAGATCTTCTGTGAGAGAAAGCAAGGGGTTCAATGAAAAGAAACAAACAATGGGCAGCTCCACGAGGAAAAGCATCTAAACAGAACTGTGAACAGCAGAGAACACATAACAAAGTGTTTACAATTGTTAAAGACATCAAGCTCATCAACAACAACCCTCCTTCTCTGCACCAGGTGACTCTAGGGCAAGAGTCCTCTAATCAAAGGCTTGTGAAAATGGAAACTTCAGAAAAGGAGAGCCTGAACTGAGAATATATCTCGGGAGGATGGGAAGAGGTCTCCTCTTCTCTCAAATCACTGCCTTAAGAAAGATTTCTTATGCCAACACAGAGAACTTGATAATGTAGTGTGGGCTTCAAGGAAGGGAAGGGAAGACTATGTTTCCCACTTGTAGCAGAACTTGGCAGTGTCATCCATGTATTAATAGTTTTAAAGGAATGGAAGCTAAAAGATTGCAGTATAATGGAAAGCAGCTCAGGCTAACCAATGTGGAACAAGTTCAGAGTGATGGGCTGTGTCATGGAGCTTAAAGTGTTAAGCTTAAGTTACTAGAGGAAATCCCAGGGTATTGAAGGTTCTGGGAAAATGGAGTGTGTACCGAGCAGGTACATTCTTCAGGTGTAGAATGAAGCCAGGCTAGAGGTGCGGAAGGCAGCAGAAGTAGATGACGAGGCCTTCCAAGCACTTTGGAATCCAGTTTATTATACCAGAAGCCCCAGGTGCCAGACATGAAGATTTTAGGATAGGTAATTTGTTTGATTTTGTTTGGTGTGACTGTTCCTGCTATGACTTTCACTTTTGGAACAGAAATGTTTATTCTGCTATTGTGTGCTGAAAATATGCATCTCCCTTTTGGTTTTATGAGAGCTGAAAGTTAAGAGAGTTTAGACTTTTAAAGTATTGAACCTATTAATGACTGGGCTTTTTGCTGTAAGAATGCATAGATTAGGTATTATAACATGGTTATGAATTTATAGACGTGTGAGGTTGTAGGGTTTGGATTAAACTTGATGTATTTGAATGCCAAGTTGACAAGGGCTACCACTGTGACAGTTAAGGTTAATTGTCAATGTCACAGAATTTAGAATAACTCGGGAAATGGACTTAGTGCACCTACATGGGATTTTCTTAGCTATGTTAATTGATGTCTAAAGCCTCGTCTTGACTGCGGCAGGACCATGACCTTGTCATGGAAGCCTGCACTGTGGAAATGAGAGAAATGAGCTGAGCACTAGTGCTCTGTTTCTTGTCACACATTCGAGTTAATCTTCAACCTATTTTCTGTGTTTGTCTGATTTTAAATGTCCCTATTTGTGCCCAAAAATAGTTTAAAAATTTACCAAAGTTGGAAACCGACTAGATCTGGAACACTAATGCTTAATTCTGTTTCTCTACTAATGAAAATGTGATTTTTAACTGTGGATTATGGGTTTATATCATTAACATTCTGTCTGGCAGGGATAGAGAACAACTGTGGCACATTTGTGAAAGGGAAATAAAATTTTGTTTAGTTATGGTGTGTGTGTACATGATTGAAATATTTTCGCTAGGGAACATTTCAACTTTAGTTACACATTTCAAGGAAAATGAATCCTGTAAGACTAATGCAGAGAAATTTCTTCTTACCTGAACTTTACAGAGTAAGTTGGATCCCAGTTGATTTCTTAATCCTCTCTAGATCCTACTCACAACAGGATGCATTAGACTATGTGGTTTACAAAGTACAGGTATTTATGTCTTACAGCTTTGAAGATTGAAGACCATGGTGAAGGACACAGCTGATTCAGTGTCCTGAGAGTCCTCAGTCTCTGTGATCCTATTGTTCCCTTATGGCTGCATTATTCAATGTTGGAGAGCCAAAAAGACAAATGTGGCCTGATTGGTTCCCTGAAGTATTTTCATAGAGATAGTAATCCCATTCACAAAAGTAAAGAACACATCACTTAATCTTGTCCTACATATTCCATCTCTTCATACTTTAGGCTTCAGTGTGAGAATGTAAGCTGCAACAGGTTGCCACATGCAACCAAAAATTCATATATGAAATTCTATCTTTACAAATAGAAGATTCACAAATCATTTCCAACATCAACTTTAAAATCTGTATGCATCTCTCACCTAAGTATCATCTGAAGCAGATGAAGATAAAACTGTAAAGCTGATTCTTTGGAGGGGCAAATTTCCTTATGGCTGTGAACCCAAGAGGTCAAAAAAGTTCTGTACTTCCAAAGAAAGAAAAAGAACAAAGAGCTAACATGGTTCTCAGTAAGTCTAAACATTAAATTTTAAGACTTGAGAAAAAACTCTATCTGTTTTGCCTTCTGTATACTCTAGAAGAGTACTGGGTCTCCAAGGCTCAAGGAAGGCATGTCTTATGAATTTATTGGAAATGTCTCAAGTTAGTGTTTATATGATTTTCAGTTACATATTATATTTGGGGTTCCTCCTATTCAGAGTTCCAGGCTCTATACTTCTGCAATTCAGGGAGCATACCAGATCTTGGGACTCCATTTCTACATTCTGTAGACAATATTGCAGTGAAAGCGTTCTACAAGGACCTCTTAACCATAGGTCCTCAGGATACTGCCCTCAACTGCCCAAGTTTCACATGGAGTCCAGATGAAGGTCGCCATAACTCCATAGTTGTGCAGTAGACACAACATCAGATTCAGCACTGCATAAGTATTGTTCATAGTTATTTCTGTGCCATGTGGAAGGGCATCCCAGAACACCCAGGCCCACTTGAACCACAGGTAGAGCATTTAAGGAGCAGTGTGCCAGAATGTAGGAGCTGAGACCACCAGCAACGGTGGGCAAGTTTCCACAGACACCTCAGGAACCTCTCTTGGAAATGTTCCGCTCTCACGGGTTTGGTATGTTGAGTCTCTAATGTGGCAGCATTGGAAGTCTCTGAAGTGAGACCTTCTACTACTGTCTTGGTGAATAATAGCATGCGACTTTATCAGCGCTTATCAGTCTCGGTCCCACACCCTCCATCTTTATTTTCTTTTTTTTTTTTTTTTTTTTTTTTTTTTTGGTTTTTCGAGACAGGGTTTCTCTGTGGCTTTGGAGCCTGTCCTGGAACTAGCTCTGTAAACCAGGCTGGTCTCGAACTCACAGAGATCCGCCTGCCTCTGCCTCCCGAGTGCTGGGATTAAAGGCGTGCGCCACCACCGCCCGGCTCCATCTTTATTTTCTTACAGGCTTAATAAATTTCCACCCCTTTATATTATGCCTATCATTTGATTATACCACCTATCTTTAATATGTTTTCCAATTACATACTTTTGCTATAACTCATGCTACACCCTCAATACTTAGCTGAGATATTTTCCTCTATTAAATACTTTAGTGCTTTACTCTAAAGGTCTGCCTTTTATGAAGTCATCCGACACAAACACTATCCAGTCAATTTCGTTCTTGCCTTGTGAGAAGGTGGATTTTTCTCTCGGTTCTAATACCTAGTTCCTCATTTTTGTTTAAGATATTTTGTCCTTGACTAGAATTTTCCTTTACTGTTTAATTTTTTCCCAACATAGTTTTATAACCACTGAGAAAATTCCACTGCAGCTCCCCTCCCCTCTCCCTCCTTCCTAATAGGTAAGTGCCAATAAACTTACCTATTAAGCAGTTGCAAACTGACCTTGTGGCTTCTATTCATTGAACACAGTAACACCAACTTCTCCAGGGCAAAGGCGAGGGCTAGCTTAAATTGCCAAGTTAATATAACCAAGAATCACCTGGTATAAAATTCCCAGTGAGAAACCACCTACATTTGATTGGACTGTGAAAACATTTGATTGGACTGTGAAAAGGATTGTCTTTTTTTGTTGTTGTTATTGCATTACATTTTTATTATTTTTATTTTATTTATTTTTTTTTTTTGATTTTTTGAGACAGGGTTTCTCCGTAGCTTTTTGGTTCCTGTCCTGGAACTAGCTCTTCTAGACCAGGCTGGCCTCGAACTCACAGAGATCCTCCTGCCTCTGCCTCCCGATATTTTTAATTTTTTTCCAGACAAAATATTTTGGTCATATTCTTCTCCTTTCCCCAACTCGTGACAAATCCTTCTCACCATCCTACCCAACCAACTTTTTGTTTTTTCTATCTCAACAAAATGCACAAGGTGGGGGAGACTTCCTTTTGTAAAGAATTGTCACAATTAGGTTTGTGGTTGTGGGAAGACCCAGTCCAATGTGGGTGGCACCATTCCCTAGGCAAAGGATTAGAAAAATTGAGCTGAGCACAGAAAGCAATCATGTGAAGGTTTCTTTCTGCTCTTGATTATGGATGTGACTAGCTGTTTCAATCTCCTGCCACTGTTAACAGCCCCATAAGGATGGGCTCTATTTGGAACTATGAGCTGAAAAAAAAAAAAAAAAAAAACCCTTTCTCTCCTATGCTGCTTTTCTCAGGGTGCTTTACCATGGCAACAGAAATGAAACTAGGACACCAACATTTGTTTCAGTCCCATTATTGAAGCTGCAGCCACATACAGTAGATTAATTCATTTATAAACAAAAACCCAAAATCTGCTCACATGACTGGGGGCTGAGAAGTGGTAACTCTTTTCTGTAAGAGCTTTGTTTTGGGTTCCTAGAGGGGTCGACATGCTGTATTTTCACATGGCAGAAAGACCAAGAACAGAGAAACAAATGTTGCATCTCACATGGCAGCATGGGGCCTCACTCATTCTCATCCTTAAAGGAAGAGCCCCATGACTTAATCACTTCCTAAATGTGCTCTCTCCCTCTCTCTTTCTCTGTCTCTCTCTCCTTTATTTTTGAGATTATAATTACATCATTTTCCTCTATTCCCACCTGCCCCAAGCCCTTTCATATACCCTACTCTGCTCTCTTTCTATTTTATGGCCTTATTATTACATGCATATACTCACCGGTATATACATATATATTGCTAAATATAACCTCAGTATATATAATGTCACTTCTCCGTATGCTTCAGGGCTATTTTGTCACTAGACAACCAATTCACGTGTCCCTTGCCTCTAGTTCTTCTCTAGTTCTTTCTATAGCACTGAGGCCTCCGCGGAGGTTTCCTCGCCCACTTTGACATGTCCTTGTGTGTCATCCTTGTTCAGCTCACATTTGAGCAGTCGTTTCAGTGAGACTTATGGGTGTAGTTTCTAGAAGACACAATAACAGTAAACTCTCTGGTCCGCCGGTTCTTGTCATCTTTCTACCCCTTCTTCCGTGATATTCACTGAGCCTTGTGAGGGAATGTTTTGTAAATGTATTCGTTAGAACTGGACTCTACAAATCAGTAATGCCCTCTCTTAAAAGCGTCAAATTGAGTAATAGAACAGAATTATAAATTTTCTGGAACTGATACCAAAAAGAAAACAAAATATAACCTACAAAGTATAATTACCTTTTCTTACATAATTTTGCTCTCTTCTCTTTCTCCCTCATTTGCTTTGGTAACCTATTTTGTTTTTTGTTAAGAAAATAGATTCATTTAATTCATATAAATACATTTGTGGTATCCATTTATTAGAACTGAAATAACAGATTAAAGCTTAAAATTTAATGGATTTATGAGATAAAATCACTAATTAATGGTCACATAAATCCATCCTATGTTTACAACAGCTAACACTGTGGGACTAATAAATGTTCTTTCCCAGAAGACACTGACAGCTGTTCAGGTATGGAAGAAGTTTATTGCTGAATCAGGAATTATTTTTATAGGAGGTAACTCAGACTACACAAGTTTGTCACACAAAGGCGAAGTGCAGAGAAGACATTAAGTGTTTATCCCTTCTCAACAGCGCGAAGTGCTGTGCTCATGACTTCTTGGTATTGTTGACTTTGTGACATGTTAATAGGAAGTTTCACTTTCGCCTTTAATTCCATTTCTGAAATTTCCAGTAGCACTGCACATGGTTTTGCATCTTGTTTGCATGTTCAAGTTTACTGAAATAGT
The DNA here is from genome assembly GCF_950005125.1 of Chionomys nivalis. NCBI lineage: Eukaryota > Metazoa > Chordata > Mammalia > Rodentia > Cricetidae > Chionomys > Chionomys nivalis. The sequence continues at coordinate 89,450,007 of NC_080089.1, forward strand.
AACAATCCTTTTCCATACTAAGTAACTTTTCCTGCTGATTTGCTTTATTTTTGCTGATTCATAAAAGTTCTTTTCTGATTATCAGGTTGTTCATAAGTTAGCAGTACTGCCGTTATTTTCTCAGTTATGTCTTTTAGTTTATCTGACTTGTGATGGCAATTTAGTATGGGAATTATAGCTATAATTACTAATTGTTATGAGTGCTTTGCAGTTTGTTTTCTTGTTCTTGCTTTGAAAGTTTCTTTTTCCTTGTAGGCCATTAATTTGCTTTTTATATAATTTGAGTAGACACTGACTTTTATACAACAGCTAACTTCCTCAGTTTCAATGGGAGTCCATCTTTGCCAGTGATCTGAAATGCTACTCTACCAGCATCCATGTGCTCATGGCATTTTGGGGGTGCTGTGGGGAATGGTATATTTCTAGGTTTCCTCTCCCATTCTGTTGACTTAGGGATCTGTAAATAAGTGCTGATTATTTTATGTGAGCTCTTATCTTATGTGAGTTTTCCCTTATCTATGGATGATACAATAAGCAAAAGAGGAAGAATAATACAGAGATCATTTAATATCCTGCTAGCTGGAAAGGACTTGTTTTAGTACCAAGTTATCTACTTAAATCGTAGCGTTGGTTTTGTTTCTAAAAATGCAAGTTGCTTTACAGTAAGAAATAACGATAGAAGACAGCATACAACTTTAGTACTATGACAAAAGTGATGTCTAGGTGAAAACAGAGTGACACATCCACTCTTTGTAGACTTTAAAGAACAACTGCTTTATATGATTCATAAGGAAATTTCATTTTACAGCCCTTAACTAATATAAGTGGGACCTAAGGTGTTATGTGCTACAGATGGAATTGATATGAGACCAACTCTTGTGTTAATGTAGGTTATCAGTGTTATACACAAGTAAATTAAAATACAACTCAATTAAAGGCAGTTCACCAAGGTTAATAAACTATGTCCACATTACACATATATCCCTTTCCAGGGATAGGGAGACCTTTACATTCTACATTTGTACTTCATATTGTATTAAGCACATATGCAGTGTAAACATCTCAGCACACTTGCACAACTGACATTATGTTTGCTCGGAGTCAACCTTTAACCTACTTGATGTCTTGGCAGTGATGTGAGGCTCAGTAACCTTGGCCATATGTGTGGACTCCACTCTAGGCAAAACCATCCTGACAGGGAGAGTGCAGCAGAAGAGACCCGGCAGCAGCAGCAGCGTGGATCTCAGAAACAAAGCTCATTCTGGACGAGACTTTTAATGATTGAGTGTCTGTGTTCCAACTCCTACTAAAATGTGTAGCTGGGATGAAGAGAAGGCAGAATTTGAGGATGGTTAATGGATAATCTGTTTACCAGATTGCTGGCTCTGTGATTAGATCAGCTTAAGATTCAATTCCTGTTTCTGTTCACTGTTATTCGATCACAGGCGTCACAAAGTCCAGTCCAGCATTCTGTTCCAGTTCCATCCCATACACCAAACTGAGAAGGGTTAAGTCTATTTCCTGATGGCATCTCTGAGTTGGCCTGCAGTGAGAGTACCCCCCCCCCCATAACCTTTATTCTAAGCATTGTTGCTGTTCTGAGGCAAACTGGGCTTTGAGTGGACGGGAAACAGAGATTTTACTATAATAGATAACAAAAACATTTAAAATTACAAACAACAACAACAAAACCTTCCTCTGGGACTGCATGAACTGAGCTAACTGGCTCATGCTTCAGCTGTGACGCATATAAACAGCGTGTGCCCAAGAACCTGAATTCTAAAGCAACTTCTGCCAATTCCTCTTTGCTTCTCTATTCCCGTCACTCAGGTCACTTTACACGCTAACAATGGAAGACAGTGAAGTTCCCACAAGGAAATTCCTCCTGTGGACCGGATCCAGACCCAATCAAAGCAAACATGAGGCCACCAGAATTTATAAAGGTGAAAACGACTATCTACCCCATGGGCAGATTAAGACTTTTGCTTGGGACTCATTTGACTGGTGTCCTGAACCTGTTGGGGCTCATGGCTCAGCTACTGCAGGGGCAGCTAATTGAGTTCAATGTCCAGTGTTGCCGGAGAATCATACTCCAGATTAGGAAAGCAGGAGCCACAGTGAACCTGTGCTGGTGCCTCCCAGGCTAAAGCAAGCACTCTCACCTGCAGACTGCCTGAATAGGTTGCCATCCCTACCTACATGCCAAGATGTGAGGTCCAAGCCAAAAGCAATGTAGGGTCATGGGAGTCCAGTAGGTTGAAGGGAGTGGATGGAGTCTTAGCAGATAAGACTTGCTTCATTCACCAACACACAGACCATAGGCAGGTAGACACGGTCAGGCACTCAGGCACACACCAATGGGCATACCTACATACGCAGGCCCATACATAGGCAGCAGGTAGGCACACACAGACCTTCACCCATTGGCTGCTAAAAAGCTAAAATCACTCACTTCAGACTTTAAAGCCATATTTATACAAAAGCACCCCAAAGTGGTCTTTTTTCCAAAAACAAACAAACAAACAAACAAAAACACTACTTAACCAATTATATCCCCATTTACTATGAGTATCTGGGTATCTCCAGACACCCAGGTTAGCCAGTAAGGTGGTTTGAATGAGAATGGCTTCTGTAGGCTCATATTTGAATACTTGGTTCCTGGAGGGTAGAACTATTTGAGAAGGATTAGGAGATATGGCCTTGTTACAAAAGGTGTGTCACTGGGGTAGGGGTGGGCACTTTGGGTGTTATTCCCAGCGATCTCTTGCTGCTTCATACTTGTAGATCAAGATATAAGTTCTCAAATATTTACTCACTGTGCCATCACAGGCTAATATTATGAAGTTGTAAGTCCAATTAAGCCATCATTCGCTGACTCCTGGTCCCCTGAATGTCCAATATCAGCCATGTTGCCTCATGTCAGATATCCATATCAGTATCATGGTATCTAAACATAAACTGACCATTAAGGACTTTTGTTCCCTGCATGGGGCTGTCTCAACACCCAAGAAATACTCTCCGTAAACAGATGATTTAGGAACAAAATGTAAGTACCTAAGATAATTTCACAAGTCTTAGCATTTCTGCCTGTTTATGAGTGGGGAGGATTCCTCTGGGGTTAACGTAGTCTTTTGTGCCTCAAGTCTTACCTTAGCTGATCTTTCCACTGACTTTCAATATCGCAAGTACAGAAACCTTACTTTGAATTCTCTGTCCCTTTCACTTTATAATTGTTCACATATATAATGCAATGCACAACGAACTCCCCTTTGAATAAGTAAAGAAGTACCTCTGAGCCAGGCGGTGGTGGCGCACGCCTTTAATCCCAGCACTCGGGAGGCAGAGGCAGGCGGATCTCTGGGAGTTCGAGGCCAGCCTGGTCTACAAGAGCTAGTTCCGGGACAGGCACCAAAGCTACAGAGAAACCCTGTCTCGAAAAACCAAAAAAAAAAAAAAGAAGTATCTCTGACTCACAGGTGTCAATTTTCTGCTGAATCCTGCCAATCTACTTTCCTGTTGAGCATTCCAAAAGTAGTCATTAACTAACCTTAAGGGTACCCATAGCAACCATAATAAATGTCCCTGTCTTAAGGTTCTATTGCTGTGATAAAGACCATGGCCAAAAGCAAGTTGAGGAAGAATTTGTATTTCAGCTTACACCTCTTGGTAACAGTCCCTCACCAAGCAAAATCACAGCTGGAACTCAAACAGGGCAGGAACCTGGAAGCAGAAGCTATAGAAGAACACTTGCTCTCCAGGCTGTACTTTGTTTGTACAACACCCTGAAACCTCTCCCCTATGAAGGACTCCTTCAGAGAGCTTCAGGGAGCAAGAAAGCAATTTCTCCTGTGCACTTGATGTCCCACCTGACTGCAAGCAGGCTTCTAAAGGCTATCAACCTGATACCATGGGACTTTCCCTTACCTCTGAAACATAAGAGGCTGGAAATCCTGCTTTGTCTTGTTGGACTGAGTCCCCCTTCGAATCCTTACCAATACTTCCTCCAATAAATCTCCTGAGAACTATGTGTCTCCATGGTTTGCTCCTCAAACTTCATCATTTTCTCTAACATCCTGACTGCAATACTGATGCTGATGAGACTTTGGGACTTCTGTGTTAACAACAGAGTCTAATAGTTTTAAGGGAAGAAATATAGAAGTATATACAATAGACTCATTTTTTCCTATACATGCACCCAACTCATATATACATATATAAATGTAATTTTACAAATACAATTACTATGTGCTTAAAAGGTAGCGTTTAGGATCTGCAACATTATGTTAGATTCTTCTTCCCTGCATTAAATGCCTGAGAAAAATAGTTTAGCTTGGCTTGTAATTTCAGAACTTTCCATGTATGTTTAACTGGTTCCATTGTTTCGAGGCACATATTATAGCAGAGCATCATAAAGGAGAAATTTGCTCACTTTATGGTTATCGTAAAGCAGTCAGAGAGGAGCAGGGGTTGTTCACTGTAGGCAATTCCTGGCTGATGGGCGGAGAGAAAGTATTTTTATCTGAGAGTGTAGCCCTTGATAATCTGATCATGTTCTTCCAGTGGAAGGCTACACATCCAAGGATATTTGGGTAGCATGACTTGTTATGGGATTTAAAAAATAGACCACAAAACTGGGTGGAGAGAAAAATGGGGTTGTAGCTTGCAGCAGGAGGGATAAATATTATTTAATCATGTATGAAACTCCCGAAGATCTCATACCAACAACAACAATACTATTACTAATAATAAAAGGTGTTTTCTTAAAAACATTTTTCTGATGAAATAGTGTGTTATTTCAGAGATTAAATTTTTAAAAGAACAATGAGATTTTGCCTTAAATTGTGAACTAATAATGTTAATTCAGTTTGATAGTTATTTATTTAAACATAAACACTTTATTCAGAAACCAAAATTCTTAACCTGAGAAAAGTTCATGACATATATCTTTATAACAAGAAGAATGGAGCTTCATTTCAAAGACAACAAAATTGAGGGGTCACTATTACTGAGATGTGTCATGGTAAAGCTCACTGTAGGCAATTCTGAATAATTTTTATTATTTTTAAAATTTTGTATAACTTTGTGATTCTGTAAAAGCAGGAATTGTGCCATATTTTCATTTACTCTCATGAAAGAAAATTAAAAGGAAAGTTCTAGATGAAGAGGCATTCAAACATCTGGATATACTAGATTTTGGAGTGGCACAATGCATCCCTATTTGTTTTAGTCACTTATTTCTGTTAGTTACTTGAAACATACAGCCCTTATTACTGGGAACAAAGAGGGCATAGTTCAGTGTTAATTTGTTACCTTCATGCTCAAGAGAAAGTGTTCAATATGTTGATTTGATTGGGAAGTTTGTAAGATTGCTGATTGCATATGACATATTTAGCCAGCCTTCTCTTCTCTATGGAGAAGTCAGCTGCATGAGAGATATGAATCCTTTGGGACAGGATGAGCTCATCTTTCAGAATTGCTAAAATGGAAGACAACATGCAATGCCTATCAATCATGTCATGTGTTATAAATATTTCATATCCATGTTGCTTGTCCTACAATAGTAATGCCTTTAACTTTCACAAACTCATGGAGATATGACAGAAATTTGCTCAACTATTTGAAAGCAAATTGCTCCAAGATCACAAAAACTTAATACCTATACATCCCTAAGCACCTCCATGTGTCCATAGAACTAGTTAGGTTCCAGGTTCTGAATGGAATGTTAATTGTTGTAGCTGCGGAGACCTGCCCATCCTAGACTGTTCCTAATAGCAACTTGAAAGGACTGAGCCAGATGAAGGTCCAATCTTCTTTGCACTGGTGTCTAAGGTAATCATTTCATATGTATCTTTCAGAGACTTTGAAATATTGACAATCATAACTAACTATGTACATTTATGCCTAGGATCTCATCCATACCAGTCTTTAAAACTCATATCAGGTGTATTGGGTTTTCTTTTTTCTTTTTCTTTTTATGGCCATTATAACAAGACCACATATGGATAGGTCATAATAATAGAAAATGACTTCTTAAAGTCTGGAGGACGGGAACCCAAGATTAAGGTGCTGAGATTTGATATCTGATAAGAATATGACCATGTTCCCTCATAATCTCTAACTTCTCCTGGATCCTCATATGGTTTAAGGGAAAATGTCTCTCGGAGGTCTATTTTATAATACCCAAATCTCATCCATGAAGGTTCTTTCTTCAGGAATTAATCATTTCTTCATAAATTCATCACTTTATGGGTTTCATTTCTTGCTATTTGACAGATATATATTCAGGCTATTGACCTAAGAAACTAGTGTTCAGACAAAAGAAATCATATTCTGTTGATGTCTCATTGATGCTAGTGTGGTATGGGTGATAATATTGAAGTTTTTTTTGGAGACACTGTCTAAGATTCTGAGTTCTTAAGTTTCTATTTTGGAATTTAGTCTCTTAATTAGGAATCAGGCTTTTATGTTTCTGTCTAAAGTAAAAAGAATTAAATGCCCTAGTTAGATTATAACAAATGCCTCCAAACATGTTTTACTTCTGACATATAAATAATAATAATATATATTAAACTTACATGACCCTCAAGAGGTCTTATGCTTTTCTGTTATCTTTCCATACTCTTCACACTCATGCAAAGGTCTAAGTCAAATGCTCCCGTTCTCACCATCTTCCTTGGGACATATGGGTTCATCTCTCAACTGTTCCACATACAAATTTAATGTGAAAAGACATTTCTTAGCATTATGTTTCAGTCTTTAAAAAGAAAGTAATACTTGACCGAGAAATGAACAAGAAGTTCTCAATTTTAACCAACAATCTTTTCAGTGATATAATACTTAGCAGGTATACGATTATACAACCAGAACCTAAGTCAGAGGCTCAATTCTAGGATTCCAATATGTAAAGACTAGGCATTGGTCCCCAAGGAAGCAAACAAAAGTGATGATGAAGAATCAAGGCGGGACTTTATGTAAAATGTACAATTTAGAAAGGAGAAAATTAAACTTCGAAGAGCCTCTTTGGGATAGTTGTGAGCTTTAACATTAAGGAGAATTAGGTAGGGAGTGAGAGTATACATAGTTGAGCAGTCTTGATCAAACTGGTGTGGTGATGATCATCTCGGTTTGGGTTCTGTAAAATGCTCCTAATGAAGTATTTTAATGGGACAAGTTGTCTCCCAGGAGATTACACCTCCTACTGGGCATAGGGAGAGGGGGAATCTCAAAGCTTTAATAGTCCTAGAATCCAAGGAGGCTATAGATTTAGAACAATGACTGGATGCTTTCAGGAGATATTTCTACAATCTAGAGCTAGATAATACTAAATTCCAAAACTAATTACCTGAGCTACTATTATCTTTATACCATAAATCTTGAAGGAGGATGGAATAAGTTAGATTTCATAAGAGTTGAGACTATCTATAAATTATCATATTTTGTACAGAACTCTGTAAGCTTACCCCAAAGTAAAGATACAAGTGAAATTAGAAATGCCAAGACTTTGTTCTGCTTATCTCTATACTATGGGCTAAGTGATAAATGAATGATTTTTCAGAAACAGCAGTTACTAGACATCCATTAATAATCTCATGGGACAAAGTCAAAAATATCTTCAAAATTAAGAAAATTTTATCTCTGGCTGAGGCATCTCTCCAACAGTATTTTAGTAGAAATAATTATGTGATTATTGCTGCTCTTTAAGGAATGAATGGATCTTTCAAGAAATCAAGAAATAAAAATGCGCTGGAATTAAATATAAAAGAAAACATGGTATCTACAAGATACAAGCAAGGAAGTCCCCATAGGAAAATTATAGTAATACGGTAGCTTGAATGAGAATGGCCTGCATAGGTTCATATTTGAATGCTTGGTCTCAAGTTAATGAAGCTGTTTGGGAAGGATTTGGAGGTGTGGCCTTGTTGGAGGAGATGTATCACCGGAGTGGCCTTTGATGTCTAAAAAGGCCATGTTATCAAGTAAAAATTACAGTTACAATATTTACATCTATTTTATCTTTTATCATAACAATGGAAAACTATAACTATAACTAACCATTCTTCAACTCCATCAAAGACTCCAGAAGGATATAATATTACCTAAGTAAATAAGAAATAAGAAACTTCAAACTCAGCTGGGCGGTGGTGGCGCACGCCTTTAATCCCAGCACTTGGGAGGCAGAGGCAGGCGGATCTCTGTGAGTTCGAGACCAGCCTGGTCTACAAGAGCTAGTTCCAGGACAGGCTCCAAAACCACAGAGAAACCCTGTCTCGAAAAACCAAAAAAAAAAAAAAAAAAGAAACTTCAAACTCTAGAAATGACAGAGACATCTTGCTGACTGGACAGTCACCCAAAGTTCTTTTGTACTGTTGGGGCATTCATCTTTAGCCTACAGGCCCATAGTATCCAGCAGACATTTCCATGAAGCAGGAAATTCCAAAGACAGTTCAGTCATTTTTTGTTGTGTCCTGCAGAATGTCTCGCAGACTCTTTCATGAGTCAGGAACCCCGAAAGATCATCTCACCTTTAAGCAAGTTCAGCAGTCCTCTTTCTGCAGGTTCTTTGTGTCCAGTTTATGCAACAGTCCAGGAAAGAGCAGTTTCTTGCTCAAATGGCTATCAAACTTCATAAGGAGCCTCTTCAATGCCCATTTTCCTCTTGAAGTAGATTGGTGCTGCCAGGAGCAGACATGTCTCATTGCCATGAAAAACCCTAAGTTATTAAAACATTTAAAATGCCTTATTCTGCAGTCTTTGAAGGATATGAAGAATGCCTATCTAACTGAAATATATCTCTATATATCTAGAAAATCTAACTATCATGACTACAAGCTTGACTATTATTTATCCATCAACAACCTATATTTTCTAATTATACGTTACATTTTTAAATGAACTACACAATCACAATACCTTAATCAAGATCAAAAATACATACATATAACAAAATTGACCTTAAAATCTATATCAATGCAAATTATTCATATCTATATCCTATTCCGCTTTAAATGTAAAAAAGAACATTTATAAACAATATTTGGGAACATGGGCACGGTTTTTTTCTTTTCAAACTGCTTCCTGCTGAATGGGGGCGCTGTTATTCAGGTCTTTTATGGGATAACCTGTGTGCTAGTCTCATCTCAGTTGGCGGTTGAGCGAAGCAATTTTTTTGAAGGTGTTCACAGCTACCTTTCAGGAGGGTGTGGTCTATCATACCATATTGGGATAGAAACAATCCACAGGGTCTCATCCTCTGTGAAAACAAAAGAAGACCCTTTCCAAAGCATCATATCCTTAGACCCAAATTCTGAAGTCATACTCTCATGATATCCATTCTGGTTCCACTTGGCAGCTCATATAATGAAATGTTTCTCTGTACTTAGCTCCTTCACAGTCAAAAATTTTAAAGAAAACACAATGTACATAATCCAGACTCTCTGTGAATTTTCCATTTTTACGTGGCTTATTTTTCTTTATTTCTTTTAATCTATAACTATCTGTACTCTGTCTCTTTAAAGACTTTATCCCCCTTTTTAAAGGGTATTAACTTTATTCTCTCTATATATTTTTTTCTCTCTCTCTCAAGCCTAAGTACATTCATCCAACATTGTGACTCATTTAGTGGTCTTTTATGTCTGAATCTGTTTTATTGTGAATCTGTAATTTTTTTACTATCCAGGAGCATTTCTTAAAATGTTAAGTAGTTCTTAAAAACTTAAGTTGCACCATGTACAAGTAATATGGTACTGCCCATTTCCTGCCCAGTCTAAACCTTAACTGCGCTGTTATTACAGTAATTACAGTAGTTCCTGCCTGAGACCAGCACAGTTCAGCAAGGCAGAGCTGAGCCGCTCCTGCCTCAGAGCCATTTGGTGTCCCTGAGCCACTCACAGTTCCAGGCACATAGCATTCTACATTGCCATCAAGCAAGCCGTAGCACTTTACTCCAAATGCTCCATTCAAAAGCTCTGTCTCCCGCAGGAGCCAGACAGAGATCGCAATGGCGGCACAGCCCAGAAAGCTGGCATTTTAAAACAGTTTTTTCCTGCTGCTGAGTCAGGACAATTTCTTTGCAGTACGCAACCCGCAAACAGCAAAAAGCTGTCTTAAGTTCTCTCTCTGTCCTTTTTAAGCCCTCTCAGGTTTTACGTGGAGTTCATTAGTACATTGGGTGCCACTCTGTTGGTGGAGCGGCAGGGCAGCGTCCCGCCACCCGGTTAGCTTTACCAGGAATAATTACACGGAAACTGTATTCTTTTGAACACTGCCTGGCCCATTAGTTTTAACCTCTTATTGGCTAGCTCTTACATATTGATATAACCCATTTCTAATATTTTGTGTACCACCATGATGTGGTAGCTTACCGGTAAGATCCTAACCTGCATCTGTGTGGGGTGGAAGAATCATGGTGACTCACTGACTCGGTTTCTTTCTCCCAGCATTCTGTTCTGTCTACTCTGCCTACCTAATTTTCTGTCCTATCAGGGCCAAGCAGTTTTCTTTATTAATTAACCAATGAAAGCAACAGATAAATACAAGACCCACCTCCATCAATTTGGAATGGTAAGCCCTCCAACAATGTTGTCCTCTTGTTTCTTTGCCTCAGGAATAATTTGACTAATGGGAATTTTTTTGTGGTCCTAAATAAATTTTAGGTCTCCAACCCCCCACCCCCATTTCTGTGTAAAATGTTGGAAATTTGACTGGGATTACATTGAATCTGTGACTGTCATTTTTCTTTTACACTATTAATTCATGGGACTTTCCATTTCCTAACACCCATCTCAGTCTTATTCCTCAGAGATTTGACATTTTAATTGTAATTTTGACATTTTCATTTTACCTCCTTCGTTAGACTTATTCCTAGATATTTACTTGCTTTTAGGCTCTTGTCAATAGGAAAGCACCCATGAACTCTTTCTTAGCTTATTTGTGTTCAGTGTATGTAAAGGTTACTGCTTTATTTTTTTAAATTTCATTTTACATTTCAATCAAAGTTCTCCCTTCCACCCCTCCTTCCACCCTCCCCACATGCCTCTCCCTCAGTCCAACCTCCATTCACTTTTCCTAAAGGGAAAGACCTCCTATGGGAAGTCAACAAATCTTGGCATATTAAGTTGAAGCAGGATCAAGCCCTTCTCTGCCACTTCAAGGTTGAGCAAGGGATCCCACCATAAGGAATGGGCTCCAAAAAGCGAGCTCGTGCATCAGGAATAGATCCTGGTTCCACCGCCAGGGCCCCTCAAATAGACCAAACTACACAACTGTCTCCCACATGCAGAGGGTCTAGTTTGGTACCACGCAGGGTTCACGGCTGTTTTTGGAGAGTGCTTTAGTTTCGACGAGCTTGATTTGGCTGTTCCTGTAATTTCTCCATCATGCTCTTGACTTCTTTTGCTCATATATGATGATAATCCCTCCTCCCTCTCTTTGACTGGATTTCTGGAGCTTGTCCTGGTGCTTGGTTGTGGATCTTGGCATCTGGCTTTATGATGATAGTTGGGGTATTCGCCAATCTGATCACAGAGGAAGGCCAGTTCAGACACCCTCTCCACTATTGCTAGGAGCCTTAGCTCATCATCATTGTGGATTCTTGGGAATTTTCCTAGCACCCAGCTTTCTCCCTAACCCCACAACGGCTCCCTCTACCAAGATATCTCTTTCTTTGTTCTCCCAGTCTGTCCCTCTTCCAACTTGACCATCCTGTTCCCTCATGTTCTCATACCCCATCCTCTTCTCTCTACTGCCACCCCCTCCAGTTTACTCAGGAGATCTTATCTAATTCCCCTTCCCAGGACAATTCATGCATTCATATTAGGGTCCTTCTTATTACCTAGCTTTCCTGGAGCTGTAGATTGTAGTCTGGTTACCCTTTGCTTTACATCTACTACCCATTTATGAGTGAGTACATTGTTATGTTTGTCTTTCTGGATCTGGGCTATCCCATTCAAGATGATTTTTTTTTCTACTTTCATCCATTTGCCTACAAATTTCTTGATGCCATTGTTTTTTACAGCTGAATAATACTCCATATATTCTTTTATCTATTCTTCAGTAGAGGTTATTTCCAAGTTCTGGTTATTATGAATAATGCTGCTATGAACATTGTTGAGCAAGTGTCTTTGCCGTGCACAAAACTCAAGTTCAAAGTGGATCAAAGACTTCAACATAAATCCAGTTACGCTGAACCTGATAGAAGAGAAAGTGAAAAGTAGCCTTGAATGCACTGGCACAGGAGACCACTTTCTAAAGATAATACCAGTAGCACAGATATTGAAACAATTAATAAATGGGACCACCTGAAACTGAAAAGCTTCTGTAAGGCAAAGGATATTGCTTTGGAAAGTCAATTTGTATACTTTCCATGCTGAAACTGTTAAACACTTGTAGAAGTTTTCTGGTGGAACTGTTTTAGATCTCTTATGTGTAATAGCACATAGTCTGCAAGTAAGACTAATTTGATTTTTTCCTTCTCTTATTTATATTCCTTTACATTTCTTTTCTTGCTTTATTGCTCCAGCGAGTGCCTTCATTACTATATCGAAAAGGACTAGAGATAGTGGACAGCCCTGTCATGTGCCTGATTTTAACAGAATTGCTTCAGTTTCTCTCCGTTTAGGATGGTGTTGGCTGAGAGTTTTTCATATGTAACCTTCATTATGTTGGTGTATGTTCCCTTTTGTCCTACTTTCTCTAGGATTTTCATCATGAAGGTATGTTGGATTTTGCTGTTTTCTGCATATGTTGTGATGATCAAAAGATTTTTATTCATGTCAATTTTTATGATTTATTATAGTGTTTATTTATATACGTTTAACCATTCCTATATCTCTGGGATAAGCTAACTTGAACATGGTGAATGTTCACTTTAGTATATCTCTATTTCCAAATATTTTGCTGTGGTTTGATTATTGGATCTATGTTAATCAGATATTGGCCTGTAATCATCGTTTTGTCGTTGTTGTTTGCTTGTTTTTGGTATTAGAGTAATCCTAGCTTCATATAAGGGGCTTAGAAGTCCTAATTTTTTCTTTGAAAAATTGAAGTACTATTAGCTGTAGATCTTCTGTGAAAGTCTGGTAGAATTCTTTGTGAATAAATCTCAGTCTGTGCTTTTCTCAGCCAGAAGGCCTTTTATTACTATTTCCTTTTCTAGATTTTCTGATTTAATTGAGTACATATTTTAAGTTATCCCTTTATAATATTCTGAATTTTTTTAGTGTTTGTTGTAATGGTTCCTGTTTGATTTGTGAATTTGGCCATCTTTTTTTTTTTTTGGTTAGTTCAGCCAAAGATCTGTAAATAATTTGGCTTCTCAAGGACCCAGACTTAGATTCACTGATTCTTTTCATTAGTTTATTTGTTTCCATTTTATTATCTCCTGCTCTGATTTTTAGTCTCTCTTGTCATCAACTGGAATTGGATTTAACTTTTTGATGTTTTCCAAATTCTTACATTGCATCTCAAGTCATTTTATGTTCCTTTTGATTTTGATAAATGTATGCTCTTAGAGCTATAAATTTCCCTGGCAGGACTGCTGTTAATGTGCTCCAGAGGTTTTGTTTTGTTGTGTTCGTTTTTATTTAATTCTAGGACTTTTAAATTTCTTTATTGATTTTTGTCTTTTCCCATTCATTACTCCTTAAACAAATGTTTAATCGCCATGAGTTTGTGAACTTACCAGAGATTTATTTGCTGTTAAGTTTTATTGAATTATGATCAGATAGGATACATCGAGTTATTTCAACCTTTCTGAATTTGGTGAGCTTTGTTTTGTGTCCCAGAATGTGGTCTATTTTCCATGGAAAAATTTTCCACGGAATGCTGAATATGAAATACATTCCTTGGTTCGTGGATAAAATATTCTGTAGATATGTTAGGTACATTTGATGTATGGTATCGTTTAATTTTAATATTTCTCTTAATTTTTTTCAGATGACTTGCCTACCTGAATAATTGGGGTATCAAGATCATCTATTATTGGATTGGTGTTTATCTGTGTCTTTGTTTCCAGCAGTAATTTTTAAAAGAAATGTTAAGCATCAGAATTTGGTTCATAATTGTAATGTCTTCTAGGTTGATTGTTTCCTCAATTAGGATGGAGTGTCCTTTGTTATCTATTGCGATTACTTTTATTTTGAAGTCTATTTTCTCAGATATTAGGGCAGGAAACCTGCTTATTACACGGTGCATTTGCTTTGTATATATTTTTTCACCCCTTTACTTTAAGGTGACTTCTGTCTTTAAACTTAAGATGAGTTTCTTTACATAACAGAAAGGTGGCTTTTGTTTCTTTGCTCATTCAACCAACAAATGTCTTTTGACTGAAGAGTTGAAGCCCTTAATAACTTATAGTTATTATTGAAAAGTGAGTTTTGATTGTAGTCATTTTATTGATTTATTCTGCTGTTTGTGTTCTTTGTCATACTTTGTGTTTCAGTAATTACAGCTTTATTGTTTTCTTTTTAAAAATACTTATTTATTCATGTTTTTAATGTATATGGATACTTCATCTTCATGGATACTTTATCTTCATGTATATTTGTAAACCAGAATGGGTCATTAGATAGCACAGGACTACAGTTATAGATAGTTGTGAGCTGGGAGTTGAACTCAGGGACTTTGGAAAAGCAGCTAGTCTTCTTAACTTTTGAGCCATCTTTCTAGCCCAGATTCATTTTCTTCCCATAGTCTTGTTGCTATGCTTATTCCTGTCTTCAGTTAGAAGTGTTGCTTTTAATATTTTCTGTGGGACTGGTTTTGTGAACATGTATTCTTTTAATCTGTTTGTATCACAAAAGTTTTTCTTTCCCCTTCTTCAGTGGCAGATCATTCTCCCAGGTATGTGGTAACTTAGGCTATAATCCTTGGTGTTTCAGAATGTGGAGTGCATTGCTCTAGGATCTTCTGGCTTTCAAAGTTTCTATTGAGAAATCAGTCGGTATTCTCAAGGATTTTCATTTGTATATAATTCATATTTACTTCTGCAGGTTTTGACTCTTTATTTGTTCTGTTTTAACTGTGATATACTATAGGGAAGTGGCTTTTGTTTGGATCCTGTCTACTTGGTATTCTATGTGCATCTTGTAGCAGAATTCCTTAGTTTGGGGAAGTTCTCTTCTACAACAAAGATAAGGTCTATCCATTGACCTGGAATTCTTCTTCTTCATCTCTGTCTTTAAACGTTAACATTTGTGGTTTTTTACTCATCACACAGTTCCTGTATGTTCCTTTACTGTGACTTAAAAAACATTTCCTTTGGTTGAGTCATCTAACTTTGATAATTTGTGTTTGAGTCCTTATATTCTATCTTTATCCAATCCATTCTACATGTAAGACTTTACCCTGACTTTTCTAATTGTGACTGTGTTTTTTCAATTCAATTTTCATTTCAGCTTGAGTTTTCAATCTTCATTTCAGCTTGAGTTTGCTTCAATATTTATGCCTCTTTACTGGGATGATTGTTTAAAATCCTGTCTTTGTCATTTCATTCTGCCTTATGTTCATTTTTTCTTGGGCATCACTCAGGTTTCTTATAGCTCTCAGGTCATACTCTATCACTAAAGGACATCAAGACAATAAATGCAGCAGAAGTCACAGAGGGATGCTGCTTTATTGACTTTGTCAGTTTGCTTTCTTATAAACCCCACTTGCCCAGGGGTTGCAGAACCAACAGTGGCCTGAGCCCTCCCGAACTCAGTCATTAATCAAGAAATTCCCCACAGACTTGCCTATAGTCAATTTTGATGGAGACATTTCTCAGTCAAGATCCTCCCACCCCAGATAGGTCTATGCTTGTGTCAAGTTGACAAAAACCAACCAAGCTTCTGTGTCCTATGTGGGATAGAGAATAACAGGGCGAGTGTGGAGGAAGATATCAGGAATTCACAAAGAGCATAAAAGGAAGGAAATTAAAATACAAATGTGAGAAAACTGCCACCTATTTTAAATTTGCTCTCCTTATATCTGTTTCATTTTTAATCTCATCTGGTGGAGTTGAAGCTTTAGGGAATAATTAAGTCTGGAGGAAATTGTAAACATAAAATGTAGAAATATTGTGAAAGTAAAATGTAAAGAGACAAGACAGAGCTCATACAACACAGATGCGGCTAATCTTAAGAAAGCACCTGAAGACTCCACGATCAGCTCTATCCAGAGTTAATTAGAAGTGGCAATAAACACCAGTGACATTTGTTTGGGTGGTAATTACATTTTTATTGGAGTTTTAATGTTCCAAGCTATGTATAGACTATAGACAAAACCATTGTTGTTGCCAGTGTAATGGAGAGACTAGCAGGTGAACAGTTGTTCCCAAAGCATGGAGCTTGAGGTTTTCAGGATTAAGGTTTACAAACACTTTAATGACATGAATGATGTAATGATGAGATGTAGAGTCAATCTTCCTTCCATTATGTGACACCAAGGATGAGGGATGCCATGTTAGTATTCTGTAAGACCTTTCCCAGTTTCCAGTGCAGCAGCTTTCAAGCAGAACACAAAAATACTTGATAATCAAATGAAACCCTAGCTTTTCCAACTCTTTAAAAATAAATATTCTTTCTAAAATAGCATTAAAATAAATTATTTTATATATTTTAAATATCTTTTAACTAAGGTTATTATAAGGGATAGAGAAAGTATTTTAAGAGCAGAATGGCTTAAAATTAGGTCAAATAATTCTGTATTGAAAAGGAAAATTCCACTGTTTACTCCTGATTCCCTTAGTACACAACAACTCTTGTTGAAGTTAAAATTTATTACAAGAGAAAAGAACTGAAGATCCTGTATTTGGAAATAGTATGAATTTTCCATTCGTAATTAAACCAAGAAGAAACATGTTTCCATTTCAGAAGGTTATCTGTTAATTTTATACCTCTCCTAGATAACATTTGTAAGAAAGCAACTTTAGATCATGATAAAATTCATTGGAAAGCATCATACATGCTTATGTATCAGAATCATCCCTCTCACAGGTAAGAATAAAATATAGAAGCATGTTCAAAGGATAAAAATAGTTTACCAAAATTTTAAAGTTCTAAACAACAAGCAGAATTGGAAAAAGGACTAAATGGGTATATTTGAAAAAAGACACAAGATTGACATGATTTCAGATTGCTGCCTGACTTTTAGAAAAGATCAAATAATTATAATACAATAAGATTTTTAATATACTCTAAAAGATTATTTTTTTGAAAATAATATGAATTGAGCCTGGCTGTGGTAGCACACGCCTTTTATCCTAACACCCAAGAGGCAGAGGCAGGCAGATCTCTGAGTTCAGGGCAAGCCTGGTCTACAAGAGCTTGTTCCAGGACAGGCTCCAAAGCTACAGAGAAATGTCTTGAAAAACAAAACAAAACAAAACAAACAAACAAAAAGAAAATACTATTTAAGAAATTAAAATAATAATAAATAATTCATTTAAAATTTACTGGTACTACTAAAAATGCTGTAAGATAAATAACAAAATAAATATGTAAGAGCTCCACATAAAAATCATGATTGATCATGCTGTAGCAATCTGAGGTGGCTGAATTTAAGGATTTAAGGATGCCCCAAATTAATTTCCTCCTCCACACGAGAATCCCTAAAGTAATATGTATGACATATTTTGAGATGAGCAACCATTGAAAAATACTGGAAATCAGCAAGTGAGTCATGGCAACCTTGTCATATGTAGTAACCTGTGACAACATAGAAAGCAGGGAGAATTAAAGAAGAAAAGGAAGGAAGGAAGGAAGGAAGGAAGGAAGGAAGGAAGGAAGGAAGGAAGAAAGGAAGAAAGGAAGAAAGGAAGAAAGGAAGAAAGGAAGAAAGGAAGAAAGGAAGAAAAGAAAGAAGGAAAGAAGGAACAGTCTGTGCAGATACTGGCCTCTTTCTCTACTGTAACACACTGTGCAGATACTGGGTCCCTCTCACTACTGCTACTGTATCACACTGTGCAGATACTGTTCCCTTTAGCTACTCTACTGTAACACTCTGTGCAGGTACTGGCCCCTCTAGCTACTGTAACGACTCTCTTCACAGGGGTCCTCACAATGTGAGCTACATATCATCGTTTAGCCATACTCAGTTGCCTGCTTTGCTAGTATCTCCAGTGTTGCGTGGTCCATAGAGACAGTAAATATATCTGACTGTACTACAGGTTTCACATTGTGGAGGCTACAAGAAGGATGTCTTGCCAGCACCGTGTAACAACTGATGCTCCAAAACGTATCTTAATAGGAAAGGTGTTACTAAGAATGCTACCCTCTCCCCCCCCAACAAAATGGTGGGGATAATCCATCCACCAGATAGACAAGTTGTACTTAGAAAGTATGGAAAAGCAAGTAGGTGCTGCTGGAGAATCTCTGTATTCTCAAAGAACTCAGCATAGGCAAAGTGTCTGATAAAAGATGCAAGTGAACAGTAAGTAAAACTAGGAAGCAAGTATGTACTAGATTGGAATGTGAAATTGAGCAGAGATAAAAATTATAACAAAGAACAAAATATATCAATAACCAGAACACATACAAACAGATCCCATCAAGCAGAAGCAAGAATAGTTGAACTTAGAGGCAGATCCTTTACAATAGTCTAGACAGATTATGGTGGTTTGAGTGAGAACGGCCCTCCCAGAAGCCTAGATGGTGGAACACTTGGTCTCCTGTTGGTAAAGCTATCTGAGCACATATGTGAGGTTTAGAAGTATGTCATTGCAGTCTACAAAATGGGAAAAGATCTTCACTAACCCCACATCAGACAGAGGTCTGATCTCCAAAATATACAAAGAACTCAAGAAATTGGTCATCAAAAGAACACATAACCAATAAAAAAAAAATGGAATACAGACCTAAACAGAGAACTCTCAACAGAGGAATCTAAAAAATGGCTGAAAGACACTTAAGGAAATGTTCAACATCCTTAGTCATCAAAGAAATGCAAATCAAAACAGCTCTGAGATTCCACCTTAGACCTGTGAGAATGACCAAGATCAAAAACACTGATGACAACTTATGCTGGAGAGGTTGTGGGGAAAAGGGAACACTTCTGCATTGCTGGTAGGAATGCAATCTGTTACAACCCCTTTGGATGTCAGTGTGGCGATTTCTTAGGAAATTAGGAAACAACCTTCCTCAAGACCCAGTAATACCACTTTTGGGTATATATCCAAAGGTTGTTCAATCGTGCCACAAGAACATGTGCTCAGCTATGCTCATAGCAGCTTTGTTTGTCATAGCCAGAACCTGGAAACAACCTAAATGCCTCTCTACCGAAGAATGGATAAGGAAAATGTGGTATATTTACACAACAGAGTACTACACAGCAGAAAAAAACCCCGACATCTTGAATTTTGTGGGAAAATGGATGGAGCTAGAAAACATTATTTTGAGTGATGTAACCCAAATACAGAAAGACAATTATCACATATACTGACTCATGGGTGGTTTTTAAACATAAAGCAAAGAAAACCAGACTACAAACCACAATCCCAGAGAATTTAGACAACAATGAGGACACTAAGAGAGACTTACATAGATCTAATCTACATGGGAAGTAGATAAAGACAAGATCTCCTGAGTAAACTGGGAGCATGAGGACTTTGGGGGAAGGTTGAAGGGGAGGGGTGAGGCAGGAAGGGGAGCAGAGAAAAATGTAGAGTTAAATAAATATCAATAAAAAAACCTTTAAATTCAAGATAATATAGAAAATATTTTCTCTGAATATGCCAAATATAAATAAACTGAGCATTGTGAATGTAAAAAAAAGAAGTATGTAATTCAAGCCAACTTTGAGTTTTAAAAAGCTACATAGCTTTCCCAGTTCAATCCTGTTTTCTGCTTGTGGCTTAAGATGTGAGCTTTCAGCTTGCTGCTCCAGCCACCATGTTCTCCTGCTTTCATCTTTCCAACTGGGATGTTACTGGAATTCTCACTCTTGGACCTGTAAACCCAAAGCAACTCTTTCCTCTGTAAATTACATTGGTCATATCCTATCAGCACAATATGGAAATAAGTAATCCTGAGACCAAAAGGAGGAGGAAGAGGAGGAGAGGAAGGAGAAAAAGGAGGAAGAGGAAGAAGGAGGAGGAGGAGGAGGAGGAGAAGGAAGGAAGGAAGGAAGGAAGGAAGGAAGGAAGGAAGGAAGGAAGGAAGGAAGGAAGGAAGGAAGGAAAGAATGAAAGAAAGAAAGAAGGAAAGAAAACAAGGAAGAAAAGAAGGAAGGAGAAAGAAGAAAAGGAGAAGAATTGAACAGATCTTTCAAACCCACACTAGTATATAAAATGTCTACATTTTTGGAATACTGAAGGAAAAGATTTAAAGATTAAATACATCTAAAACCTATTCAATGAAATAACAGAACCATTCTTATTTGGGGAGAAAGTCATGGATATTCTTAGACAAAAAGCCCATAGGATCACAAAAAGATAAAATGGAAACGATCTTCATCATACTATGTGACAGTCAAATTCTCCAAAGTACAAGATAAAATGTTCTCAAATGGAAAAAATCAAAACATTGTCACACTGAGGATATCCTCATTAGATTAGTACCACAAAGAACACAAAGGTTTAGAAAATTTAAAAATATATTATAAAATGCTGAAGGAAAATAACTACCACATAAGAATACTATTTGGGGGGAAAGTATCAACAATAATTAGTAAATAAAGATCTTTCAAAACAAAATCTGAGAATCCATGATCAGCAAAGAGCTTAGAACATATACTTGAAAGCATACTGTATTTAGAAGCAGAGGATATTGAATAACATTTCAAAGCTCTTGAAACATCTCACCAGGAAATAAGTTGGGCAGGATATAAATACAAAGTATCAAATGTTATCCAGACAACCATCAAGCCACATATGACAACAATAGAAAAGGGGAAAAAAATCTTAGAAGAAAATTGCCCCCTAAGTTAATCTTTCTATATAGATAATACATTGAATGTAAATAGATAAAATTCTGAAGTGAAATTACCCAGGCTCAATTAACAGATGAAGAAAAAAAAACTAGCAATGCAATAAAATTACACACTGAGTCAGGAAAACCATGTACAGAAAATACAAGAATGGGAAATGATATTCAAAGAAAACATAACCCTGAAATACCTACATTTCTGCTCTACTTCTAGGTCAAACTTCAAGAAAAAAACAGACTACTGCATAATGTTCAACGGATCAGTTCAGCAAGAAGATATAATGACATATATCTGTGTCCATCTAATATGGATATGCCTAACTTTATAAAACAAAACCTTTAACCTGAAAGGGGGAAATATGCTCCAATGTAAAATAATTGAGGGGTCAGCATCTGACTTTGATCAGTATACATTTCAGCAGAGAAATTGTTAAACTTTAAATAGATAAGACATTTATTACAGCCAGTGGCTGGAGCTCACATGGCTTTCATTAGCATAGGTAACTTTCTCTAGACTACAGAATATATTAGGTCATGAGTGGGGTTTAAGACATTCATTCAATTTCTTTTTTTATGTTTTTTGTTTTGTTTTGTTTTGTTTTCTGAGACAGGGTTTCTCTGTGCATCTTTAGTTGGCCTGGAACTTTCTTTGTAGACCAATCTGGCCTTGAACTCACAGAGATCTGCCTCTGCCTCCTGAGTACTGGGATTAAAGACATATGCTATCATGCCACACCCAATTTCTTGACACATCCAGGAAATGTTTTAATCCCAATTCATAAAACTAGAAGTCAACAATACGATATAAAGTTTGAAATTGCCCAAACATATGAGCACCATATTTTTGAAAGAACAATTGATCATCATAAAAAAACCAACCAAACAAATCTAATGTTTTAAAGTTCCCAGAATAAATGAAAATACATTTGAAAACTTGCAGGATACAGCAAGTTCCTACTGAGGGAGGGTGTATAGCAGTAACTTCCTGTATCAAAAATAGAAAGATTCCAGATACAGAACATACTGAACTGATTTCAGAGAAATAGATAACAAGGAATAAATCAAATCCCAAATTAGTAATAGGAAAGAAATAACAGAAAAAAGCAAAAATATGAGAATAAGATACTAAAAATAAAACATGAACTTAAAAAGTAGGCTATTGTAAAAACAAACAAAATTGGCAAACCGCTAGTCAGACTCACCAAGATAAAAGAAAAGAATGTCTGAAAGAAAATAATGTCCCCAGCCCTAACCCAGAAGCTATTGCCAATTGAAAGCCACTTGCAAATGAAAATCCAATTTTCCACAAAGGAGGCTTACTAGGGAAACAAACTACTCTTAAGGGTAGGCTGCATGCCCAGCAGTAGGCAGTCAACAGAAAACAAACTCAATGGCATCTTACCTTGTCCCATAATATTGTGCCAGGGCATTTCTTTAAAAAAAATTCTATCTTGTTTTTTTTTATATTTTATTTTATATGATTTTATCTTATTATATATTATATATACATATATATGCACACACCTTTTTTACCCTATAAGTCATTTGCATATTTATTATGACTTCTAGTTTAGTAATTTTAGGGGACTCCTGAGTGTGTGAACAAGTGCATTTCCGAGTTTATAACTATTTCCTGTGCCTTTTCTTGGGTTCTTTTCCTTTTGGATATTAATTCTGTCCTATTCCCATGTATTCATTTTTGTTTAACCTTATTATTTTATTGTTATCCTTTAGAATCTTGTTTGTTTTCTAATGAGAGACAGAAAGGGGGTGGATCCAGATTAAAGGGAGGTGGGGGAGGAACAGGGAGGGATACCATAATAAATGAAAAATAGTCTCAAATAATTAAAATTAAGTAAGAAAATGTAGACATTGAAACTAATACCACAGAAATGAAAATCATCATTTATTAGGTATTGGTACAAACACCTGTGTGCAACAAACTGGAAAATTTAGAAGTGATAAATAAAATTCTGGCATGTTTGACCTATACAAATGAAACGAGAAGGACATAAACGTCTGAATAGACTTGTAGCAATAGTAGGTTGAATCAATTCCTTGACAAAGAGAAACTAAGGACCAGATGGTTCCAAAACAAATTTTTAAAAACTTTCTAAGTAAAATTTATTTTTGGTGCTTTTGAACATGTATATAGTGAAATGTGATCATATCCTAAAGTCTCTTTAAAAATAACAGCAGTTCTTAAAAAAGAAGTCTGAGAGGGATGAACCCCTCCCAGCCTATTCAGTGGAGCTAGCATCGCTCCCAGGATTCAGTAAGAGACGTCTAATCCCCGAGCAAGAGCTGTTCTTATCCAGAAGACTGAAAATGGCAGGTGTGGCAGGGATGTGCAGAGAAGGGAAGCCTGGCACACTCTTCGTGTGTAGTCATTGCAGAAAACAAGATAGAAATTTCTTAAAATTTTCCAAAATATGCATAGCAATTTTCAAAAGCTGAAATCCTTAACTAGCCACAAACAAGGGGCAAAAAGTGTAACTTATACTCAGTTTTTAAAGGTTACCTTGACTTTACCATGGTAATCTACAGGGAGCCGACGTAAACAGGTCACTTTTCATTCATGCCAGTATGTTCTTTCAAGCCTCTGTCCACACTTTCTGTTTCCCAGCATTAGACCAGGGCTCCTTTTAAACTGTGAAAACCAAAGCTTTTCATAGACTCTTGATTATGAAGGAAGCCTGCAAGTGACTTTCCCACTGAAAGTCAACTTGATGCCCATTCCAGAAAATATATACATATATGTGTGTGTGTGTATTTGTTATTTATTGTTTGCATCTATTCCCTGGCAATGAATGAAATAAATCCTACAGAAACAGGAAGTATTTAATGCTGAGTAATATCTTTTGTTACCCCATCTGATTGTGAATAATTGTGAGTAGACCCTGAAATGATCAACATGGCTGCATCTATTAGGATCTGCATTAAATATGGGTTCAAAACTCCTAAGGAGTTCAATTAGCTGAAAGGGTCAATTTGAAAATGTCTAAGCTTGATTCTTTTGACTTAATCAATGTCAGCTCATTTAGAACCTCTGAATTCTAAACTACATGACAAAGAACAAAATAAAAATAAACTAATAAATAAGAGAAAGGGGAGCACACTCATATCTGTCCCCCACCGTGGGAGGAGTTAATGAATCCACTGAGGACAGAAAATCAGAAGGCAGAGGCAGTGTCTAAGCAGAAGTCTAATATCAGGGAAGACCAAGCAGATCTCACGGATGCATCGTTTAGATTATAGCAAGCAGAACTATATAAGCATTTCAAAATCTAATTCCTTTTTTTTTTTTTTTTTTTTTTTTTGAGACAGGGTTTCTCAGTAGCTTTTTGGTTCCTGTCCTGGAACTAGCTCTTGTAGACCAGGCTGGCCTTTAACTCCCAGAGATCCGCCTGCCTCTGCCTCCCGAGTGCTGGGATTAAAGGCGTGCGCCACCACCGCCCGGCAAAATCTAATTCCTATAATTTTACCCCCAAACAAAGATTTTAAAGAGTGTCATTCAAATGACACTGGGCCAAGTTTCCAGGTAGTGCATCTCTGTAGAAGCATAAGCTCATTCCTTAAGATGCCAGACAATTGAATTTTTCCATGGTGGAAAATGATTTAGTGTAGAGCAAATACCTTATTTCAAAACATGTATGGGTGAAAAATAGTAAGGACATAAGAAATGAACAAAACCCTAAGCAGATCTTTCTGTAATAATTATGCCAGTGCTGACAGTCACCAAGTACTTCTGCTGGATCAGGAAATACGCTAAGCACTCAGTCTTCATTCTGAAATCCTTATTCTTTGTTATCAGTGCTAAAGAAATGAGATCACAGTGAAAGAATCTGAGGCAGAATGGTAGAACCAGTTCAATCCAATAAGAAAAGGAGTCAAGTTCAAGTTTACACGGAGCCCTCTAGTGGTCAGGAATCAGATTTACATTTATAAAACAGTGCTTATGAATTACATTCTTATTTTTTTTTACTTATTTATTTATTTTTATTCTTTTTTAATTAAAATTTCCACCTGCTCCCCATTTCCCATTTCCCTCCCCTCCTCCCAAATATTGCCCTCCCCCCACTTCCCTCCCCCTATCCCCACTCCTCTTCTCCTCCCCCCACTCCATTCCCCCTCCCTCTCGATACTGAAGAGCAGTCCAAATTCCCTGCCCTGCGGGAAGACCAAGGTCCTTCTATCTACGTCCAGAAAGGTGAGCGTCCAAACAGGCTAAGCTCCCACAAAGCCAGTTCATGTATTAGGATCGAAACCTAGTGCCATTGTCCTTGGCTTCTCATCAGTCTTCATTGACCGCCATGCTCAGAGAGTCCGGAATCAACCCATGCTTATTCAGTCCCAGACCAGCTGGCCTTGGTGGGCTCCCAATAAATCAGTTCCACTGTCACAGTGGGTGGGTGCATCCCTCGTGGTCCTGATTTTTTGCTCATGTTCTCCCTCCTTCTGCTCCTCATTTGGACCTTAAGAGCTCAGACCGTTGCTCCAAATTGAGACTCTGTCTCTACCTCGATCCATCGCCAGATGAAGGTTCTAAGGTGATATGCAAGATATTCATCAGTATAGGATAGGGTCATTTCAGGTTCCCTCTCCTTAGTTGCCCAAGGTACCAGCTGGGGACATATTCCTGGACACCTGCGAACCCCTCAAGAGTCAAGTCTCTTGCCAACCCTAAGATGGCTCCCTTAGATAGGATATATACTTCGCTGCTCCCGTATCCATCCTTCCTATATCCCAACCATCCCAATCCTCCGAGCTCCTCCCATCCTCCCCTTCTCATATTTCTCATCCCATTTCCCCTTTGCCCCATGCCACCTCACCCGCAAGTTCCCAGTTTTTGCCCTGGAATCTTGTCTACTTCCCCCTCTCCATGCGGATGACTATATGATTTTCTTTGGGTTCACTTTCTTATTTAGCTTCTATAGGATCACACATTATATGCTTAATGTCTTTTATTTTATGGCTAGAAACCGATTATGAGTGAGTACATCCCATGTTCCTCTTTTTGAGTCTGGGATACCTCACTCAGGATAGTGTTTTCTATTTCCATCCATTTGCACGCAAAATTCGAGAAGTCATTGTTTTTTACTGCTGAGTAGTACTCTAATATGTATATATTCCACACTTTCTTCATCCATTCCTCCATTGAAGGGCATCTAGGTTGTTTCCAGGTTTTGGCTATTACAAACAATGCTGCTATGAACATAGTTGAACAGATACTTTTGTCATTTGATGTGGCATCTCTTGGGTATATTCCCAATAGTGGTATTACTGGATCTTGGGGTAGGTTGATCCCAAATTTCCTGAGAAATCGCCACACTGATTTCCAAAGTGGTTGCACAAGTTTGCATTCCCACCAGCAATGAATGAGTGTGCCTCTTTCTCCACAACCTCTCCAGCAAAGGCTATCATTGGTGTTCTTGATTTTAGCCATTCTGACAGGTGTAAGATGGTATCTCAAAGTTGTTTTAATTTGCATTTCCCTTATCGCTAAGGAGGTTGAGCATGACCTTAGGTGTCTTTTGGCCATTTGAATTTCTTCTGTTGAGAATTCTCTGTTCAGATCTGTGCCCCATTTTTTTATTGGGTTCATTTGCATTTTAAAGTTTAGTTTCTTGAGTTCTTTATATATTTTGGTGATCAGACCTTTGTCTGTTGCAGGGTTGGTGAAGATCTTCTCCCAGTCAGTGGGTTGCCTTTTTGTCTTAGTGACAGTGTCCTTTGCTTTACAGAAGCTACTCAGTTTCAGGAGGTCCCATTTATTCAATGTTGCCCTTAATGTCTGTGCTGCTGGGGATAAACGTAGGAAGTGATCTCCTGTACCCATATGTTGTAGAGTACTTCCAACTTTTTCTTCTATCAGGTTCAGTGTGTTCAGACTAATATTGAGGTCTTTAATCCATTTGGACTTGAGTTTTGTGCATGGTGATAGATATGGATCTATTTTCATTCTTCTACACGTTGACAACCAGTTCTGCCAGCACCATTTGTTGAAGATGCTCTCTTTTTTCCATTGAATACTTTTAGCTCCTTTATCAAAAATTAGGTGTTCATAAGTTTGTGGGTTAAAATCAGGGTCTTCTACTCGGTTCCATTGGTCGACTTCTCTGTTTTTATGCCAATACCAAACTGTTTTCAATACTGAGGCTCTGTAATAGAGTTTGAGGTCAGGGATGGTAATGCCTCCAGACGATCCTTTATTATATAAGATTGTTTTGGCTATCCTGGGTTTTTTGTTTCTCCATATAAAGTTGATTATTGTCCTCTCAAGATCTGTGAAGAATTTTGATGGGATTTTGATGGGGATTGCATTGAATCTATAAATTGCCCTTGGTAGAATTGCCATTTTTACTATGTTGATCCTCCCTATCCAAGAGCAAGGGAGATCCTTCCATTTTCTGGTATCCTCCTCAATTTCTTTCTTCATTGACTTAAAGTTCTTGTCAAATAGATCCTTTACTTCCTTGGTTAGGGTTACCCCAAGATATTTTATGCTATTTGTGGCTATCGTGAAGGGTGATGCTTCTCTGATTTCCATCTCTGCTTCCTTATCCTTTGTGTATAGGAGGGCAACTGATTTTTTGGAATTGATCTTGTATCCTGCAACGCTACTAAAGGTGTTTATCAGCTGAAGGAGTTCTTTGCTGGAGTTTTTGGGGTCGCTTATGTACACTATCATATCGTCTGCAAATAATGAAAGTTTAACTTCTTTCTTTCCGATTTGAATCCCTTTGATCCCCTTATGTTGTCTTATTGCTATTGCTAGAATTTCAAGCACTATATTAAAGAGGTATGGAGAGAGTGGACAACCTTGTCGTGTTCCTGATTTTAGTGGAATAGCTTTGAGTTTCTCTCCATTTAATTTGATGTTAGCTGACGGCTTGCTATAAATAGCTTTTATTATAGTTAGGAACGACCCTTGTCTTACATTCTTTCTCTCTCTCTCTTTCTCTCTCTCTCTCTCTCGTGTGCCTGTGTGTGTCTGTATTTGTGTGTGTGTGTGAGAGAGAGAGAGAGAGGGAGAGAGTCAGAGACAGAGACAGACAGAGAGACAGAGAGAAACAGAGAGAAAGAGAGAGAGGAGAACATGAGTGTATGTGAACGACGCTGCCTGTAGAAACTGAAAGAGGGTGTTTGATGGCTTGGATCCATAATCACAGGCACTCGAGAGCCGTCTTCCACAGGTGTATTCAGGTCTTCTGCAAGAGCACTATGACCTATTAACTAAAAGCCATCTCTTTTGAACCAAGTCTGAAATATTTGAAAAACAATCTTTGATTCATTGAAACTCTTCCCTCTGTGTATGTAACATTCACCCCAAATACAGGTCATGAAGTATAATTCTCTGCAACTGTCAAATATTTTCAATTCATATGAATTGCAATCAATCTTTATAAAACATATATTTGTGCATAGGTCTTAGCTCATGCATGTGCATGCATATCTAATAGACAGTATAGTACAAATGGAATCAGAGCTTCAAAAACACAGGCAAAGTTCCAGACCTAGGAGAGATGGAGTAGGCGTGCTGTACCCTGTTCTCTGATATAACAGAACTAAACACCCAGGAGGGGACACCCAGAAGCTCTTTAAGGATGCTGGAAATAAGTAAATGGCAGATGAATGAAGGAGATTAAGGTTGTTTTACAGGCCTCCTTTTTGAATATTCACCCCTAAATTGGGTTTGGTTCCTGTCTCAAATAAAGGGGGGGGGGGAAGGAATTATAGGAATCTAGAACCCAAGATCAAGATCAAGGGCAGAGTTAAATGAAGAACTTGTAGACAACCATGTCACGGATAACACTGCAGACTGAAATGAAGAACGCAAGTCAAAACTGCTGTGGTGGAGTGGACTATAAGACAGTCTGCCTGAAAAAAATTACATTTTATGTCAAAAAAAACAAGACATGTAGGGTAAGAACTAATTACAGACAGCTTTATATAGTATTTTACTCAACTGTACGTAAAACAACAGATCAAACGTTAATTGGCTAAATGTTTTCCAAAACTAACAAGCAAACCACAGACAATGGCCAAACAGCTGCTCTTCCAAGCCTGTAACTCTCCTCTGCTTGCTGTGGGGTCACGGACGGCCTCTCTGACCTACTGTGCTCTCTAGCTATTCTGCCCTATTCCCTCTCATTGATGTAGAAGCAAGCGAAGGCAACAACAAGAAAGTTGCTTTGATACTGAACAATGCTGCAACCAAGTGAACGAAGATGACTCAGGTGAAATTAAACCTCTCAACTTCCTCACGTTTCCGGAAGGTTATGTTAGAGACAACGTTTATTAATGTCTCTCTTTAAGATATTTGATTTACTCTTTGTGTTGGAGACAGGCCTTGAATTCATAATCTTCTGGCTCCAGCAGCTCATGTGCCAGTGCTATTTTTTTTATTGGTAAGACTGAAAGTCTTGAATTTCAATTTACTCTTCTGTCCATATAAATTTTACTCTGAGAAACAATACATTTTTTCTAAACATTTGTAAAAAGAATATTTATAATATGAAAATTCAATATTGCTAGTTAACTGAAGTACTTAGGCTTTTAAATTTTCTGTCACTTGACATAGTCTTATATAATTTGTGTATATGCAAGTAATCCACACATACATAATTAAATGTGTGTATAAATATAAACCTTAAGTTATGATTTGGATGCAAAATATCTTTCATAGGTTCATGATTTTGAACACTTGGTACCTAGCTGGCAGGACTGTTTGAGAAGGTTCTGGAACCTTTAGGAGATGGAGCTTCGCTGGAGGAAGTATATCACTGGGGTAGGCTTTGAAATTTTATAGCCTAGCTGTATTTACTGTTTTCTCTTTCTCTCTGTCTCCTGTGTGCTGATGGAGTATGATCACTTGGTTCCTATACCATCACATTGACCTCTTGCTCCTGCCCTTCCTTTCATGATGGACTGTGTCACCTCTGGAACTCTAAGCCAAAATAAACACTTTCTTCTCTGTTCCATTTAATCATGGTATTGAATCTAGGGTGTTGTTGGCTATATTCCTAGACAACTGTTAGGTTTAGGATTGGGAAGGTAACTGTGTTCAAATTCCTACTGTCCCAGCTGGAAAGAGGTGTCAGTCAGAATCTGTGGTTAAAATCTCCTTCTCCTTCTCAAATCACCATTAATTTTTTTCTCTCTTTCAAAATCCTGTATCCATATAAATTAGGAGGTCAACTTGGTCTACCAACTGCACAGCTTCTTCTTCCCCTAGTAGTAAAGGGACATGGTGATTAAATAGATCAGTAACAAAGCTGATTTGTGATTTCTGATGGAATGAGTTCAACAAAGGAGTACATAAATGTTAAATGTATATTAGGTGTGATGGTTCTCACTCCTAGAACTTCACTCAACTGTTGGAAAGGAGCATATGCTAATCAAATTGTGATGTGAAATTCTGTGTATGTTCTAGAGTGATTATCATTCTTAAGAAAAATTATACAGCATGAATTTGTGAACATTGTTTTGTTCAGACTTTTTTATTTTTTCGTAAAGTATAAATGCTTCTGTGTCTTTTGGCATCTTTAAAAATACAAGAATGAGGAAACAGTTATCTGGCTATGTTTAATTAACCCAACTATAACACAGTCCAATCATTTTTCCAACTGTGTGATGCTACGTCTTGGAGAAGATCCATTAAATTAGTCAGAGTCCTCTAGAGAAAAGAGCAGTGGGAAATATGTAGCTTGAG
This sequence comes from Chionomys nivalis, assembly GCF_950005125.1. Classification (NCBI taxonomy): domain Eukaryota; kingdom Metazoa; phylum Chordata; class Mammalia; order Rodentia; family Cricetidae; genus Chionomys; species Chionomys nivalis. The sequence continues at coordinate 89,480,619 of NC_080089.1, forward strand.
ATATGAGGTTGGGCTGGTGAGATTGTTCAGCACGTAGGTTTCATGGCCTCAAGCCTGATGACTTAAGTTTGGTCCCTAGGGCACACATGTTGAAGAGGGATACTGTTTAACTAAAGCTCTCCTCCGAAATTCACAAAGTCCCCTTGGTACATGAACATTTTCACACATGCACACATACATTACACTAAAAGTAAGTAAAAGTAAGTTTAAAAAGAGACACAAAGCTATAAATTACTTTTACACAAAGTTTAAGAGTCAAAGTTAATTCTAAACAGGAAACCAAAAGCATTCCATTGTTTAATTCTATCCAAGAATCAGGGAAACCAGTGAATTAGAGTCCATTTTGGGTCTACAGATCCCAAAACCAGGAGTATTAAGAGCAGAATACTCATTTTCTAAGCCAAGAAAAGCTTCAGAGATTTCTCTTCTCCATTGTTTATACTCTCAAAAGAGTAGAGCAAGCCTATCTACATAGGATGGGGAAACCTAGCTATTTAGTTCACATATTCAAATGCTCATCTCAACCTGGAAGACATCAGGTTGAAATTGTGTTTGAATATGCTGTGACCATTATTAGGTTGACAGAATTAAACACCATGAGCCATACATCTACTTTTTGAGCCATACATCTACTTTTTTAAAAATTGTTTTTATTGAACTATATATTTTTCTCTGCCCCCTCCCAATTTCTCTCCCGTCTTCTACCCTCTCCCATGTTCCCCATGCTCCCAATTTACTCAGAAGATTTTGTCTTTTTCTACTTCCCATGTAGATTAGATCCAGGTATGTCTCTCTCTCTCTTCGGGTTCTCTTTGTTGTCTAGGTTCTCTAGGACTGTTAATTGTAGACTGGGTTTTCTTTGCTTTATTTATGTCTAAAAGCCACTTAGATATTTGTCTTTCTGTGCCTGGGCTACCTCACTCAATATGTTTTTTTCTAGATCCATTCATTTGTCTACAAATTTCAAGATGTCATTATTTTTTTTTTTCGCTGTGAGTACTCCATTGTGTAAATGTACCACATTTTCCACATCCATTCTTTGGTAGAGGAGCATTCAGGTTGTTTCCAGGTTCTGGCTATGACAAACAATGATGCTATGAACATAGTTGAACAAATGTCCTTGTAGTATGATTGAGCATTCTTTGGGTATATACCCAAAAGTGGTATTGCTGGGTCTTGAGGTTGATTGTTTCTTAATTTTCTGAGAAATCACTGTACTGACTTCCAAAGTGGCTGTACTAGCTTGAACTCCCACCAGCAATGAAGAAGTGTTCCCTTACCCAACATCCTTTTCAGCATAAGTTGTTATCAGTGTTTTTTATCTTGGCTATTCATACAAAAGTAAGATGGAATCTCAGAGTTGTTTTGATTTTCATTTCTCTGATGGCTAAGGATGTTGAACATTTCCTTAAGTGTCTTTCAGACATTTTAGATTCCTCTGTTGAGAGTTCAATGTTTAGATCTGTGCCTCATTTTTTAATTGGATTATTTGGTATTTTGATCACCAATTTCTTGAGTTTTTTGTATATTTGGAGATCAACCCTCTGTTCGATGTGGGACTTGGTGAAGATATTTTTCCATTCTGTAGGCTTCCATTTTGTCTTGTTGACCGTGTCCTTTGCTTTACAGAAGCTTCTGAGTTTCAAGATGTTCCATTTATTGTTTTTCTCAGTGTCTGTGCTACTGGGGTTATATTTAGGAAGTGGTTTTCTGTGCCAATGTGTTCAAATATACTTCCCACTTTCTCTTCTATGAGGCTCAGTGTGGGTGGTTTTATGTTGAGGTCTTTGATCCATTTGGAAGTGAGTTTTGTGCATGATGATAGATACGGATCTATTTTCATTCTTCTACATGTTAATATCCAGTTATTAAATATTATTTCTTTTTTTCCATTTTAGATTCTTTGTCAAAAATCAGGAGTTTGTAGGCATGAGGATTGATATCCAGGTCTTCAATTGGGTTCCATTTGTCCTCCTGTCTGTTTTTATGCCAATGCCAGGCTGTTTTCAGTACTGTAGTTCTGTAATAGAGTGTGAAGCCAGAGATTGTGATGCCTCCAGAAGTTCCTTTATTGTACAGGATTGTTTTGGCTATCCTGGGATTTTTGCTTTTTCATATGAAGTTGAGTATTGTTCTTTCAAGGTTTGTGAAGAAAATTTTGCTGGGATTTTGATTGGCATTGCATTGAATCTGTAAATTGGTTTTGGAAGATTGTCATTTTTTACTATGTTAATTCTACATACCCAAGAACATGGGCGGTCTTTCCATTTTCTGGTGTCTTCTTTAATTTCTTTCTTCAAATATTTAAAAGTTTCATCATACAGGTCTTCCACTTGTTTTGTTAGAGTTAATCCTAGATATTTTGTGTTATTTGCATACATCTAATTTTAACTATACTTAACTTTAAAAAAAGGCAAGGTTAGTTTTCTCACCATGACAGAAACTAGAGTCTTTAATTAAAGAGAACTTTAATTAAAGAATTACCTCTATTAGATTGGCCTGTGGGCATGTGTATACAACATTTTTTTTATGGAATGATTGATTGATTACTGATGCAAGTGTGAGGACTTGAACCACTGTGGGCTGGTACCACACCTTTGCAGATATACCTGGAATGTATAAGGAAGGTAACAGAAAAAGCCAGGTAAAGTATGACGATATTCAGCTTTTCTTCATGTTTCTGGCATCTACCAGAGTTCTTGCCCCGTGTTCCCTCAATGATGGTCTAAGATTAGGATGTGTAGAACTAACAACCCCTTTCTTCCACAACATTGTTTTTGGTCATGTTGCTTATCACAGCAGTAGAAAGTGAACCATGGTGGAGACTGTTACTAGAGAATAGCATATTGGTGTAGAATCTGTCCAGACTTTTAGGCCTTGGAATGTTTTATGGAAAATGATGGAGAAATTTTGAGCTTTTGCCTGGAAAAGCCATTGAGAGTTTAGAGCTTAGTAAGCTATTACTGGAACATTGAAGACAATGCTTGGATCACTACATGAAAGAGAGGCTTAGGGCATGGAGTTCCAGAGTAAATATTGAGAATCCCTTAAACACTGTGAGGGATGGTCTTATGATAATTTGAAATAATCTGATAATCTAGTCTCTAATTGACTATGATTAAAAAGTGACCACACAACTGAACTGAAATCTTTGCTTTACTGGGACTATTGATGGTGATTATCTAGAGCTAAAAAAAAATCAATTGTGATTAATAAGAGACCACTTATTAATTTCACTAAGGTGAAATATTTTGGAAAGTATTTCCTCAAGGTCAGTGCACAGAATCTGTGACTCACGGAAGTGACCAAGGACATATCTCAATCTGGAAGTTGAATATGATAATGTATAAGAGTCTCCCACATAGTCTGGTTTTGAAAGGCTTGAAGGGGTCACTAAGAAAAACTGAAGCTTGGCACTATTGGAGGTTGAGAAGTCATTGTTAAAGATATATTCTCAGCTGCAGTGGAGACACTAGCATATCAGAGAAAGTAGAACATGTACCAAAGACAAAGGCAGGTGTGGAGTGGTGAAAACCCAAGCCTACAAGACAAGTTGTATGCTCCAGATGTAAGAGTAAGAGAGGTGGGGATACCCAAACCCTTTAGCACCCATAAAATCTTGAACGAGTTCCAAGGACTGTCTTATGTTGTGATATTACTTGACATCTTGAGGGCAAACAAGCAAGGAAACATGGTTGAACAGTGAAGCATTTGTGTGTCAAGTTTACAAGGGGTCAACTGTGCCAGGAAGTTTGGGTCAACTAGACACAATAGTTACCTGTGGAGAAAACCTCTATTCATGAACTGCTTCCATCAAACTGACCTGTGAGCATGTTTGTCAGGACATTTGCAAATTGCTAACTGACACAGGAGTCTTAAGCCACTGTGGGTAGTGTCATCCATTGGCAGGTATGCCTGGGCTATATAAGAATGTATCTGAGCAAGTGAGAAAACAAACAAACAATTGATGTGGGATTCCCTTCTGTAAGCTGTGAATACCTTTGGTTAATAAAGAGATTGTCTTGGCCTGTAATAAAGCAAAAGAGTAGAGCTAGGCAGGGAAAGCTAAGCTGGATGCTGGGAGGAAGGAGATGGAGTTGAGAGAAGCCATGTAGCCCCCTGCAGAGACAAATGCTGGAACTTTACCTGGTAAGCCATAGTTTTGTTGAGATACACCAATTAATTAAAAATGGGTTAAATTTATATGTAAGAGTTAGCTAATAAGAATCTAGAGCTAATGGGCCTAGCAGTGATTTACTTAATACAATTTCTGTTTGGTTATTTCAGAAGTCTGAGTGACTGGGAAATAAACAAGCAGCCTCCTACTACAAATTGGTGCCCAGCATGAGTAACTGAATCCACATAAAACCTGAGAGGGCTTGAAAGAAATTCTAGACACTAAAAAGCAAAGTTTAGCCACATTTTTTTCAGATGGGTTCTGCTTGCTGGCGGCATGCTGTGGTTTCTTTAAGAGAGGTCTTCTTGACTCAGCAGTAGCAGAAAAAATATTCATGTGGTTTCAAGATGGCAGTTTCCTGGGACATGCTGCCAACACAAACTCTGGCTCTTTCACAAGACCAAGCATTTAAATGGGGGTCTGTGAGCAGAGTGCTACAACTTGCTTAATGGAGACATAGACCTGCTGTGTGCCTAAAAATGGGGCAATGTGCATGGCTCTCAAAGGCAACAAACACGCCTCTGGAATGTTGGACTAGGCTGAGTAAGCAGGCAAGGCCATGTTATAATTATGTAAAATATAGGGAAATTGTGTGTGTATGTGTGTGTGTGTGTGTATCTGATGAGAACTAAAAATTTATCCTGCAGCTGTTTTGCCAGAAGGTACTCGTCCTCGCTAACTGTACCTTAAGATCTAAGGTTTAAAAAGTAGGAAAAAACAAGAAAGCATGAACAAGTGAGCACTGTTTAGAATACATTCAGTTTTCTTCTGGGGATGTCTATGCAAAAAGAAATGGTCCCTGAGAACAGACCAGGCAAACATTTTGAGAATTTAAGGCAGGTATTTTATCAGACACATCTGGATGTCAGACCTTCTCAATGGCTGCTCGAGTTGAACAGACCAAGTCTTTGAATTCCAGACACAATCATGGTTCAATTGGAGTTCCATTCTTGATATCCTGCTCAATGACTCCAGGAGCCCTGCACTAACGCTGAGAACTGAGCCAAAACTTTCTTTAGATGTGTGGATTGTGACGGTTGTAGTTTTTGCCTTGGCTGTCATTTGGGATTTTAGGTTTATGATGTTCCTTCTTGAATTTCTGCTTTATTGTATATATTCTTCAAAGATTTTTTAAAAGAGGTGTCACCATCATGGGTTGGCCAAGGGCTTCTGAAATCCTTTCAATAAACAGCAAGTGAATGATGATCAAGCCCCAAGTCTAGACTATATGGAAGATATTGGTGAAAGCTGAAAGATCAGAAAAGCTGAACAGTCATCCACTAGTTTTCACCTCTATGAAAACCTCAGAATGAATGGGGTATCCTGTTTCTACAAGTCCTCAGATTGAATGGGTCTCTGCAAAACCTCAGACTGAATGCTGTGAGTTCCTGTCTCCTCTCATTTTATATTCTTCTCTCTACCCAGCTATATCACTCTCTATCTCCATCTCTCTAGTGCTGGCATTAAAGGTGTGTGGCTCCCAAGTACTGGGCTTACTATCTGACTCTGATTTTCTTTTAGACTGGAGCAATTTTGTATAGCCCAGGGTAGCCTTGAATTCACAGAGATCCATCTTTCTCTGTCTTCTGAGAACTGGGATTGAATGTGTGTGCCACCACTGCCTGACCTCTATGACTAACTGCTAGTTCCACACTTTGATCTTCAGGCAAGCACAAACAAAAAATCACCACAATTCCCACTTTTTTTCTAAAATAAAAAAAGTTATAACTAATATAAGAAAAACCATACACAATAAGTACAATAACTGTACAAAATATATACAGGCAAAAAGTATATCAACAATGTCTACTTTTTGCATTTGAAAAATTCAGAGAAAATACTCCATGATCGGTCATATCTTGGTGAGTTCAAAGAATTGTACCTAATTAAATTTCTATACAAACTTGCATTACTAAACCTTTATCTCAGTGTCTCTCATCTTTATACACATCATACCACTTTAGTGAGTTTCTATTCTGAGTCTGGTGAACAAAGAAAACTATAACTATCTAGTCTTCAACTGCCTCAGAGACCTGAGAAGGAAATAATAATAACTAAGTAATCTGGAAGGGCAAGCAATCGACTTCCAAAATGTGAGAAATGACAGAAACAACTGGCTGCCTGGACAGTCATTCAAGGTTCTTTTGCAATATTGGGGCATCCATCTTCAGTCTAAAGGCCTAGAATATTCAACAAATTTTTCTATAAAGCAGAATATTTGAAGAACTGTCCCTCTTTATTTTGGCAAGGTTTGGCACTCACTCTCTTTTGTGTCCTGCTTGTTAAATATGGACTGCATACTGTCAACAGTTGAGGCAAGAACACTTTCTTGCCTGGTGGCTTACTTTTGCCACAAAGAACGTAAATTCCTTTTGGAGTTTCTGTAATGCCCATCTTCTACTCTGAAGTAGATTGGTACTACCAGGAGCAGACATGTCTCACTGTCATGGAAAAGGAACTTATGTTATTAAAACATCTTAAATGCCACATGATTAGCATGATTAATAAAAACCCAGAGATAAATATTGGGGTTCAACCTGAAAGTCAGAAAAGCAAGATAGCCAGCTACTGGCTCTTACCTCTACCTCAGTCTGAAATGGCAATCCTACTTCCAGGAATCGCAGAATGAGACTGTGTCTAAGAGATATCTCCTTTTATATTCCTCTCTAGGCCTGGGATTAAAGGCGTGCACCACTACTGCTGAGTTTCTATGGCAAACTAGCATGGCTACTGGGATTAAAGGTGTGTGTCACCACTGCCTGGAGTGTAAGGCTGACCAATGGGGCTGTTTTATTCTCTGATCTTTAAGCAAGTTTGATTTGTTAAAATAAAAATGAAATATCACTACACCATGTTCTGTAGATCTCTGAAATGTCTGAAGATCACCTGTCTATCTAAAATTTATCTCTGTTTCTGCTGCTCTCTAAGACAGAACAAGATCTGACTGGGCAGAGAAAGGACTATAAAGTGGCAGGAGATAGGACCTCAAGGCATTCAGTCTGGGGACTTGTAGATACAGGATCTTGCTCCCTTGATTTGAGGACTTCATAGAGGTAAAACTGATTCCTTTACTTCTCTGTTCTTTCTGCATTTACCCTGATATCTGACTCTGAGTTTTTATTATTAAGACCAATTAGAAAGAGCAACTCTTGAGGGAGAGAGGGCCTGTTTTTTGTCCCAGCCTCCCGGCTAGCTTAACCCCTGAAATAATCACCCAGAAATACTGACTGACCCATTAGTTCTAGCCTCTTATTGGCTAACTCCCACATCTTGATTCAACCCATTTTTAATAACCTGTATGTTACCATGACATCGTGGCTTACCAGGAAAGATTCAGCATGTCTGACCTGGCAGCTTCATAGCAGCTCTCTGTCTGCCCTTCTTCCCAGCATTCAGTTCTGTCTATTCCACATACCTAAGTGCTGCCCTATCAAAAGGCCAAGGCAATTTCTTTATTCAACCAATGAAAGCAACACATAGACAGAAGAACCTCCTACACCAAGCAACAGTTTTTCTTTGTTGTTTTGTTTTGTTCTCCTTTCCTCCCTATAGTAGCAAATTGCTAGCTTGTCCCTTCTCAGGTATATCTGTTACTTTTTTTTTAAAGGTTATCATTTCAATTTGTTTTTCACAATGGGAATTTGAATGCTCAACATTTTTAAGATATAAATGGTGTCATGAACTCATCCTTCTCCCCAGAGTCTTTCGTTGTCAAGCAAACTTTGTAAGTGAAAACTCCTTACAGTACACTTCTGGAGGTAAATTGTATGCTCCTGTTACGATCAGAGCTTTCTATTCTTCTTTGGATATCTCTCTTGGTAGACGTGCCAGAGTCCCATCCTAAATCAGCTCTCACTTTTCCTTCCCTTTCCTTTTCCACTGTTTCTCCCTCCAGCATCTCGTAAAGCTTCTTCCTTCCTGACATTTCCTTCTCCATTTAAGCTATATCTGTCTGAAGTGGCTGCCTTGTGTCTGAAAACTTTATTTTAGAAACATTTTCTTTCTCCTGGAAGTTAATTGTAAGTTGCTTAAGTGCAAATTATCTTCTTGATGATTGTTTCTCTTTATTGTACAACAGATACAATCACATGATAGATCATCTGTGAATGTTCATTTATTTAGAAGAAATTGACAATAAAAGCTATGTTTATGAGACATTTATATATTTTCTTTTTGCTCAACCCTACTTTTAATGATGTGTGGATTTCCTCATCTGTGTTCTACTTAAATGTGTTACCTATTCTGAGGATTAGGTTCCCCATAGCTATCAGTGCTATTATATCATGGAGCCTAGAAACCGCTCTTCTATAAACTATAAAAATAAGCCTGTGAAACTTAATTTCAGTCATACATATTACTGCATATAGAACTATAATATTTGGAATAGAGAATTCTTTATTTTCAAGTAAGTTACTCTGGGCAAGTAGGAATGGTGGTGGCATTCCTGGCTTTCACCCACCACATTTCAGTGCCACCTTTCTCATAAGTTGTGAAAAATAGACAAATGACTCTAGACCTTGACAAATATCACTGTTAAGTTGGGAGCATAATCCCCAGCCTCTGGCATCCATCCAAGCCCCCTGGCCTGGGAGTTGCATTGGTCTAGACTCCAAATCCCAGCATGTCAGGTCCTGACCACCCGCCCAGCCCCATCCCATTCCCACAGAGCATTTAAGTGGGCTCCTAGAGGAGAAACACGTGGTTTTCGGGTCTGCATGGGCTCCCTGCTGTCCTGTCTCCCCACCATGCACTCGGCCACCCAAGAGCGTCTTACTTAATAAAATGGGTTGGTTTGATTTGATCTAATTGGATTTCTTGCGCTGGCAGAACCTCCTTTCTTATTATTTTTACTTAACAATCACTACAGTAGAAAACCTTCCCCTGTTCTATACATATAGGAGAATATAGGAGAAGTTATTGTTCAGGTTTCCAAATTATTTGTTTTCGCAAGATGCTTTGGTCCTAGAAATATTAATTTACATCCTTTGCTTTGGTTTTCTCACTAACATCTTTTTCCATGAACTCATGCCAAATCTTCATATAAATAACTCTAATCATTTATGATTTTGCCTCACATATTTTACATTCAAGGCTGAATGGCAAGGTTGTTGTGTTAATGTTTTCCATGGAGGCAAGAACAGATGTCTTCTCCCTCAAGAGAGGGTACTATTAACATATCAAAGTAAAAACTTCACTGAAGTCCAAGCTGAGGATCTGAGAGTGGGTGAAAAATTACAAATAGGAGCTTGGACATCTCTTAGGCAACTGCGGTATGGCAAAGCCCAGCCCATCCTTGTTGACTGACAACTCACACATGGTACATCCCTACAGCTCTCAGCACAGCTTGCCGGCAACTCAAAAAACAGGGAGGTGGTTGCGCATGCCTTTAATCCCAGCACTTGGGAGGCAGAGGCAGGTGAACCTCTGTGAGTTCGAGACCAGCCTGGTCTACAAGAGCTAGTTCCAGGACAGGCTCCAAAGCCACAGAGAAACCCTGTCTCGAAAAACCAAAAAAAAAAAAAAAAAAAAAAAAAAAAAAAAACCAAAAAACAGGGAGGTCTCTCCACAGAGGCTTTGGTAACTGATCCTATACTTTTGAGGAGGGGCCTTGCTGTTGTACATTTCAGCTTTCTTTGATCAGTGAGATTTGTTTACTTGCTGAAGCAGGCTTACAGTTCCCCTTTTTCCTCCAGAGAGGAATGTGTCAGTTTTGGGGAAATTGCTACAGAGCCAAAGGAAAGGTTGTCTTTTGATTCATCACAGCCAGAACTCTCAAAAATAGGTGAAGATGTAATATCCCATGGACTTTGTTGAAGTAGCTATAAAACATAACAATGACACTTTAAAGTTCATAGATTCATTGAAATGTACTAAGAGCTAGTTAAGGTAATTTCCAAAAGGATTTGTTATTCCATTTTTCTGTGCAGTAACAACTATTTGGTTCACTCCTGTTTCGGGAACTAGTGGACATCTTGGTTACTCAGGACCTCAGGCTGGCTGTCCGGTCCCACCACCCATCTATGCTGATGAAGGCCCAGCCTTCTTTATTACCCAAAGTCAGCCAGAATCTCACCAGCCAGGTAGACCTGCTGTGATCCCATGGATTCTAGCGCCCTCTCTTCGGAAGTGCCACCTGGATTGGAATATTTAATTCACGTAAGTTCAAAAAGATAAAGCTTCATAAACAAGACCATGTTTCTAATTTACTTATGGGTAGGCAATCACTGTGGTTCATAAAAATTAGAGTCAGTAAACAGATTTTTTTTTTTTTGACAAAGGGTGTCACTCGATGCTATAGTCTGGCTTAGGCTCCACTGTTTTGAATTCCTCCTAATTCATTTACTCAGTATTCCAGGTGTAGAGATTATGACATGACCCATAAAATATCTATTCTAAAATGAGTCACTGATTTTTATGGATTTATTTTCTTTATGAAGTAAAATGTGAATGTCTTAGGAAGTTGTATTTTCTATTACCTTGGAAGTGATTTATGATAATAGTCAAATGCTAGTAAATATTCAGCACATTTCTAGTTTTTTTTATAATACACTATACAATATATTCCTCAATAACTGATATTTGAAAATTTCATAATGTCTACATTAAAATTCTGGTCACATTAATCCACCTACCTTCTTTTGTCTCGCTCCTACACTGACAACTATTTTCAAGCCAAATCCTCATCCAACTTTCCTGTCCTTTATATTTATTTATTTATTCTCTCTCTCTCTCTCTCTCTCTCTCTCTCTTTCTCTCTCTCTCTCTCTCTCTCTCTCTGTGTGTGTGTATGTGTGTGTGTATTTGACTGTTTGTTTGAAAAACACTGAATTTCAACAGACCTACCCCTGGGCTTGATAATTGCACTATCAACAGGTGCATGGGTAAGGTACTAGTGGCTAAATTACTAAAGAAAATGACTTCCTCACCGCCAGCAATCTGAGAGCCTGAGACCAGAGGAAGTGTTGAGAACCATGAACCACTTTATCATCTGTAACTAAATGTTTACCAGTTCAGTAATGTGTAGACCCTATCCAGGGAAACACAGCTGCTGTGAGTTCATAGGTCTCTTCTCATTGTGTGGCTCCTCCTCTCTTCCCCATCTTCTGTGATGCCCTCTGAGACTTGGAGTCAGTGAAATGGAGACATGGCTGTTTCATATCATTAGTCACTTGTTCTCAGCACCTTAGCCAGTGGTGGGTCTCTGCATTAATTCACCATTCATGGCAGAGAGAAGTATCTTTGATCAAGACTGAGGGCAGCACTGGTCTGTTGATATAAATATAAATACTTTGAAGGAAATTTGATGATATGTCCATTCTATCAAAATGAAAATAATAGGTTCATTGCTGATGCCTGTGACCTCCCCAGCCATGGGATTTTGAACCTAGTCCCTGGTTCAAGGCATGAATTTCCTCTTGTCAGACTTCAGATCCTATAGGAAAGCAGTAGTTTACCTAAAGAAGAGCTGTGCCGCTATTTCAGCAGTAGGAACACCTTGCTTGAAAAGATGATGTTAGAGAATATATTAAATCTAGCAGCAAGAAGGAAGCTGCCAGTTCAATTGAAGTATGATTTTCTTGAGTTCTGGAATCAAAATGTACAGTCAGCAATGGTCATAACCTGTAGAGCTTGGGGAACCTCTGGGACTTTCTGGTCAATAATTCCTAGGAAGATGTTCAACACTTGGCCCTTGGATTTTAGTTTTATAACCCATGGCTTCTAAGATAAGCGCTACATGGATCTAATCTACATGGGAAGTAGAAATATACAAGATCTCCTGAGTAAATAGCATGGGGACTATGGGAGAGAGTAGAAGGTGAGGGAAAAGGAAGGGAGGGGAACAGAGAAAAATATATAGGTCAATAAAATCAATTAAAAATGAAGCTTATAAATTAGTAAGTTTTGATGTGAATTCTTCATACATCTTTAGTTTCTGTTAACCCTCTCTCTGTACCTCCTGTTCTCCTCAACCCCTGGCTTTTGTTTAAAATTTGCCACTCTCAGTATTTCTTCAGTTTTTATATACCTTCCTCAGTTTCTGTAAGGCTTCTTCATCACCCACAGCTCTTCCATGCCCCTCTTCTCCTCTCTTTGGGGTTTCTACAGACAGTACAATTTAAATAAACACATCCATAAAGATCCAAACCTATTCACATTTGAGAGAGAACATATGGTGTTTGATTTTGCAGATTAGAGATTACCTCACTCACTTTGATATTTTCCAGTTCCATCAATTCACTTTCAAATTTTATTGTTTCACATTTCTTTGCAGATGGATAAAATTCCATTGTGTGCCTGTCCTGCATTTTCCTTTTCTAGGCATCAGTTATTGCACATCTAGGATGATTCCACTTCTTAGCTATTTGAAAAGCACAGCAGTGACCATATGTGTGCAGACATCCCTGCAATAAAACGTAGAGTCCTTTGAGTATATGTCCAGAAGTGACATACACGGAACATATGGAAGTTTTATTTTCAATCTTTTGCAAAACTTCCAGATTGATTTTCATTGTGTCTACATTCATTACAATCCTGCCAAGAGTGTGGACCAAGGATCATAAGATCTGATGCTCTGAAAGTGCTGGAAAGGAAGTAATGAGTGCACTTCTACATGTAGGCGTGGCTAGCGCTTTCTGCATAGGACTTCTAATGAGTTCACGTCTACACATAGTCATGGTAAGGGTTTTCTAAATAGGACTCCCTCCAGTTGCACAGGACATAAGATCAGAAATTAACCAATGGTTTCTCATGAAACTAAATCTTCTTATCACAAACGAAGTGTTAATGAGTACAGAGGCAACCCAGAGAACAGAAGAGAATCTTTGCTACCTATACATTTGACAGACGATTAGTGTATGGAGTATAGTAAGAACTCAAAAACCTAAACATCAAGAAAACAAAGCACCTAACCAAAAAAAGTGAAACTATAGAATTGAACAGAAAGTTCTCAAAAGGAAGAAATACATGTGGCTAGTAAACATCACTAAAAGTGTTCACTATCCTTAGCTGTAAAATATAGCTTAAAAACATTTTTGAGATTCTACCTCATCCGGAGCCACTTTCAAGAAGATAATTGACAAGATCTGGCATGGCTGTGGAGAAGGGTCATGCTTATACACAGGCTATAAGGCTTAACTCTTTTTTCTTTACAGAGCCTTTGTGATGCAGAAGTACTATAATTACAGCCATTTACATAGGTGGAAACCTTCGAGTTACCTCAGCGGCTCAGCATTATAAGCCTATGAAACAGACCTGCCTTCTGAAACCTCATGCATTGATTCTGTATTTTGTACTCCGCAATCACAATACTGTATAAATGTCTTGGTGTGTTAAACAGCTTAGTAAATCATAGAGGTCAGATTCAGTAAGTGGTACTGAAAAAAAATGAATTTATATTCTGTGAATGGAGTGTTCCACTACTTTTTGTAATTAGTAAAATTACAACTTTTATTCAGACCACTTTTAATATTAGATACATGCAATGTTTCAAACATCAACCATAAGAGAAGAAAATTCTGGGTACTGCATGTCGTTTAACATAGCAATGTTAAGTTGACACTTGCTTTGTTTTATGAGTCAGATAGCTTTAATAAGAGTCTACAGTTCAGTGTTTGTACAAGATAGCATCTGGAGTTTAGCAAAGGAACTGTCTTCTGAATATGTACTTGTTTATATTTTGAAAAAAATATACTTTGAAACATTTTTTTTAAGAGTCAACATCATGCAGGCCATGGTGACCCATGCCCTGAATCCAGCCAAGTCAGAGAGATCGTAAGTGCAGTGCCATCATGGGCTACATAAGGAAACCCTGCTCAAAACCTGAAAAACCGCTACAACAAAAAGCCACAGATCATAAGATGTATAGAAGTCCTCAGGTACCACAAATAATGATATCGAGAATAATTTTCAGACTTGCAGAAAAACCTCTTTATGTGGATAAAAAGGTTTTCATATTTCACAAAAATCATCTAGGGAGGACTTTCTAATATTTGTAGATATCTCAGGTTAAGCCAAACTGACCTAATTTCTACATATTAATAATAAATTAATTCAGTAGATATATTTTAATGGAAAAAGTTGTTAAATATGGTTTTATCAAAATATAAACAATTGTGAGAATTTGATACTGATAATTGTTGGCAGCTGGTTATAAATACTAAAAATATGAATCCAAAGTTGGTTAGCTAAAGCATCTGAATTCTCCATTTTCTTTTCACTGTGACAGATAGATCACATTCTGATTCACCAGCAGTTCGAGTTTGTGGAAGGTGTGTGTTCTGTTCTCTTCTTCGTATTTCTAGAAAGACAATGAAAGTAAGGGCACACTGAAGACCATAAATACAGCATTCTGGAGGGTGCAGGATGGAGAACTCGGTTGCTTACAATGTCTTTCCTCATAGTCTCCAAACAAGCAGTGGTGTCTAGAAATTTTCATTTCTTGGTAAATATTATGATGGCCAACTGCCCTCATGATACAGATACTAATTTGAAAAAGAACACCGAAGAGGCAGGCGGATCTCTGTGAGTTCAAGACCAGCCTGGTCTGCAAGAGCTAGTTCCAGGACAGGCTCCAAAACCACAGAGAAACCCTGTCTTGAAAAACCAAAAAAAAAAAAAAGAAAAGAAAAGAAAAAAAAAAAGAAAAAGAAAAAGAACACCAAAAACTTACCTTTGCTCTCATATCTAAAAATTGCCCCATGCTTTACCACCCTACTTGGTTTCTCAGCTACTGTCTACCAGGTTGTAACCAGTGTGAGGCTTACACAGTACCTCGGGCAATGGTTCAGGTCATACAGTGAATGATGTTTGGAATTAGGGTGGCGGTGTTCTGTAAAATCACTATTAATGCCATGCAAGACCATGACATCTACGTGTTATAGGGCTCCTCAGCACTTCCTAGCTCAGCCCAGGGCCCTGTTGTCTTAGAGACGCTGTGCAGAGCATGGCCAGGTGCCTACAGATCTCTCCAGAGGTCCAGTGTCTCCAGGTGCAAAAAAAGAACTGAAGAAGCTACTAGAAAATTATGATTATTTCCGAGTGGATGGAGACTGTGGGGAGATGTGTGAGCTACCGTGTCATCTATCTACCAGAACATGATAACAGCTGACATTTAGAATAAACCTTTTAAATTCATGGTCACCTGTCTACAAAGTTACTTTTCATTGGAAAATTGGGTCATGTGTTGTATGGCACACTTCTGGATTTATTAAAATACATAATTTTCCTTATTTCATTTAAATTGTATTATATATTATTACATATTATAGTATAATATTATGTTTTTCTAAACCAAGTTTTTCTTTGAAAACTAACACTATCTTTTTTATAATGTTTTGTACTTTGAATATTTGTAAATATTCAAATTCCACAGTATATATTTTGAGAATTTTAAGCCTCAAAGTCAGATTTTATATACTATGTAGCCTTACATTTCTAAATTTTAGATATGTAAGTTTCAAATTACTTGCTCAGCAATTACACTCACTGTATTATTAATCCACATTCACTAGCTCTTCAGTTTGTGATTGAAAAGAAAAACCCACATCTTCAAATTTTACTTATTCTCTCAAATGGAGTCATTTTTACTATTACAAATAATATAAAAAGATAATAAATTCTCTGTTCACTTTCAGCATCTGAGTTTATAACCAGCATTTGTACTTTCATCTTATTGAAAAGTAAATAGACGCCACGGATAGAGTTCCATCTTTTTTTTTTTTTCACTCCTAGGACTTGAATCTAGGGTCTTTTGCAGAGTAAGCAATTATGCTACCACTGAACTGCACTGTAGCCCTGCATAGACTCATTTTGTTGGATTTAATTTTCCAATGAGCTGGCAGAAAACTAGAAGTTGAATACAACAAGTATAGTTCAAGCTACACAATTGAACGCTATTTGAATAACAGATGTTCTCTCTGTAAAAATAAAATAATTTTCAGTTTTTTAAATCTTCACAAAAATATTTGTGGCAGGTATTGTACCATGGCAGTTTTTAAGAGACCGAATTCAAGGCATCTTCAAGTCTCATCGAAGACTAAAATGAGTCCATAGTGCTAGGGCTTCTGAAGGACATTTTTCTATGGGCAAATTTGACTATTAACTACTCTTTCTGTCTCTAAATAAGAGAAGACCCCTATAGCTAGACTTTGGTTAGATGATACTTGAGAATCTTCATTTGGAACCTGTCTGTTTTTAGCATTGAAAGGAACACCAGTAAGGCAGCGTTCATTTGGGACGCCTTTGGCTTTGTGGTCCCACAACATGGCACCTTGATAGGACAGTTGAAATCTGAGCTGAGTTGCCATGCACCTTTCTCACGCTCACCCCTTGTCCAGTATTTCCCTACCCTCCTCAAGGGGACCCTGGCTCAGTGCTGTGTTGCTTTTCACCTTTCCATTTTCAATGGCTCTCATTTTACCTGGGTACATGAAGAGTAAGTCTCCCCATTGCTTAATGATAATGCAAAAAAAAAAAAATGCGGTTTATAAAAAAGCCTCAAACCAACTGATTTGCTTTATTGACTCACATGATTTAAAAAACATCAGCCTTTCTTTAGTTTATCTATAATACATGGACACTATGCTTGAGAAGTGGACGTTTATCTACACACCTAGAGCCACTGGGCCTGCCATGTGAAACAGTCTCCTTCATGAATTAAACCATAGCGGTATCAAAAATGACTGTTTTGTTTTCCGTGTCTCCCAGAGCTATTCGATTTCTTCTTAGTTTGCTGGCCTCTCTTCCTTTTCTTCTGCCTTTCCTTCCTTCAGACTGAATCGTCTATATATCCCTTCTTCCAATTTTCTCTCCTTGTGCTATCTAGAATATCATCTAGACCCAGAATATCTAGCTATTATATGATCCTAGGATAGGTTGAGGATTTTAATGCACCATTGATTATGTTTTCATGCTTTTTCTCTTTTAGCCATTTTAGGTTTTGAAACAGCTAACAAATACAAAATTCAGAACCAACTTGGGCAGAAGGTTTACTACGCAGTGGAGGAGTCTAATTTCTTCACACGCAATTGCTGTGGGGACTACAGGAGTTTCTCCATAAGGATTCTTGATAACTCAGGTCACGAAGTCATACTTTTGAATCGACCACTAAGATGTAGCTCTTGTTTCTGCCCCTGCTGCCTCCAAAAGGTCTGTGAACACTTACCAACACAGTTTGCAACATAGTTTAGTGAGAATTTTTGTCACGTTTTTAATATTTTTAAAAGTGACCCATGAGCAATATTTGGTCTTTCTTCAATGGTAGGAAGGAAGTTGAATGACTAAGCGTATGCCCTTGGCTAATCTCCCCTTAGTGGCAAAGTGATATCTCAAACAGCACTTTCTGATGTTCAAGGGAAGACATTTTGGTCACATCTCTTCTCAGAAATGATCATGACTGGTATGGATCAAACTAATGGAGCTCCATGTCTGAGGATGTCCTGGAACAGTTTTCCAGAAATAGAGTGCATTGACAGAAGAGCTGGGATAAGGATATATGTATTCATCTTATGATTTGTCTGATGATTTAAATACTCCACTGAGGGACAAACAGAAAAAATATCATCTCCTGTATTTTTCATTTCTTCTCTTTTAATAAACAAAGCAAGTTATGTCCTCTGTAGTAAACATTTTCCAGATGGAGACATCCTCAGCTAAAGTCCTGCTGTCTGGTTCATATTACTTGGTGATCTAATCATTGCAAAGGCGCCTTTTAGAGCAGATACCAGGGCATACAGACTTCAGGGAAGGTAGCTCTTGCCTGGATTTCACTAACCCATGACCAGTTCTGCCTGCATATCCCAGTGATTCAGCCGATAATATCCTTATAGTGTGGCTCAAACAAAGAACACAGGAAAAAAGTTATTGAGGTTTCATATAGTTTTATATATATAGTTTTCATTTTTATAAATGAAACATGAAAACTATCAAGCATTCAATTTGTTTCTTCTATGTATTAGCTGAGGAATCTGATGCAACTTAATTCATCTTTCTTTGGGACAGTTACTTCCTCCATGAATTAAGAAAAGAAATAGCAGTGATCTAATTAACGGGCATTGCAGATTGGAACACTGTGGGCCATTCTTAGTAAATGAAGGCACAAATAGACAATATGATCATAAACATCATTTATCAATGTTCTTTTTCTTTTTAGATAGAAGTCCAAGCTCCTCCTGGTGTGCCAATAGGTTATGTTATTCAGACCTGGCACCCATGTCTTCCAACATTTACAGTTCAAAATGAGAAAAAACAGGCTGTTCTAAAAATTGCTGGCCCATGTATCACGTGCAGCTTTGGAGGAAATATTGATTTTGAGGTAACAGATGTGATCATGTTTATTGAACTTCATTTCCTTATAAGTAGAACATATTTTGCAATGAGCTACAATTGTGTTAAATAAAGATTTTTGTACAAACATTTCAAAAGAAATAATGTGATCAGAAAAATATTTTCTGGTCCAATGAAAGGTCCTTGCTGATGCTGTTAAAGAACAAGGTGCAGTCATCTGAAAAATATCCAAAATTTCTGTATTGGCTACTTCTCAAATTGCTATGACCAATACCTGACAAGAAGCAAGGTCAAAGAAAAGGGGTTTTAAGGGTACAGTACCCTTCAGGCACTGCATGCACATGCTACATAGACCTCCATGCAAGCAAAACACCCACATACATAAAATAAAAATGAGTGAATCTTTTTTTTAGAAGAAAAAGCTTAGTGCAGGTATAGTGGTTACTGTCCAGTCATGCTTCTCTGGGATCTCCCTGTTCAGTTAGTCCATTGGAAAACATGTTTTTACATTTACTTCCTGGAGGACATTTTAAAGCTGGGGGAATTTGACCCTCTGATTCTCTTTGAAAGTCAGAAAACCTAAAAACAAATGAGGCCTACATTTCCACAGAACGGTCATAAATACTCTAAAGTGGATGAGGATTGCCACTTCCTGATACCCGGTCTCCATGTTTAGAATCCTCTCTCCATGCCAGTGAATGCTGGTCTCTGTGTTTACTCTGTCACGCAGTCTCCCACACTTGGTAACTGTGGAGTTTTCATTCTTCCCTTAGAATCCAATTCTGTGTACATGAAGCATTGCCTACAATGACCAAAGCATGGTTAATCACAAACCTGAGCAGTTCTAAAAAATACAGATGAATACTATAAGAGATCTTACAAAACATGTGTGTATGAGGGTCTGAACATGTGTGAGGGTATTTAATACATCCAACAAAGACTTTATATACTGGTAGGAGTAAAACTAGATCTATATGAGCAAGCATCTAGATATGTGCAAAGTTATTATTATTTCTATTTTCAGAAACATTAACAAAATTTAAGCTGACATACAATTTACTTTTAGGAAATAAGTAAAAATACTGGGGAAACCTTGTGAATTTTTCATATATAATGCCAAAAATTTCTATTTTATGCAACAACCCTTCCAATGTTTAGTTACATGAGAGCATGATTTGAATGGCACATTTCTGATATTATCCCTGAAAGTAGTTTATTATTAGTTTTCTAGAACTTTTTAAACTTCTCCTTTGGTTCACTGATTTTTGTTTTCAATTCAGATCACGTCTCTCGACAAAAAAAATGTGATTGGTAGGATTTCCAAGCATTGGTCTGGTTTTCTGAAGGAGTTACTAACAGATGTGGACAGTTTTGGGATCCAGTTCCCACTAGACCTTGATGTGAAAATGAAGGCTGTGATGCTTGGAGCGTGTTTCCTCATAGTAAGTCAACTCCTTGTGTAACATGGAGGGGGCCTGCTTGTTATTGGTGTTTCTGTCCCACCCAGTACCCCACAACTGTTTAGTTCCAAAGAAAATCACACATAAGTCTCCATAAATTATAAGCTGATTGGCCCATTAGCTCTAGCCTCTCACTGGCTGACTCTCACATCTTGATTAACCCATTTTGTGATCTATGTTAGCCATGTGACTCAGTACCTTTTTTCAGTGCAGTAGATCACATCCTGCTGCTTAGGTTATCTGGACAGGAGTGGGAGGAATCAACTTCCTCCTTCCCAGAATTCTCCTGTTCTCATTACATCATTTCTACTTCCTGTCTGGTTTTTCCGCCTATATTTCCTGCCTGGCCAATCAGCGTTTATTTATAACATGGTTGACAGAATACAGACAATTCTCCCGCACCATCTTTGTGTTGGAGGGGGAGAACCACACAGAAACTATATTATTTAAATCACTGCTTGGCCCATTAGCTCTAGCTTCTTATTGGCTAACTCTTACATCTTAATTTAACCCATTTCCATTAATCTGTGCATCACCACGAGGTCGTGGCCTACCAGCAAAGCTTCAGCATGTCTGTCTCTGGTGGCAGCTCCTTGGCTTCTCCCTGACTCTGCCTCCTTTCCCCAGCAATCAGTTTAGTTTTCCCTGCCTAGCTCTGTTCTTTTGCCCTATCACAGGCCAAGACAGTTTCTTTATTCATTAACCAATAAAAGCAGCATGTAGACAGAAGGACCTCCAACACCATCCTTGTGATTACTGTTTCCGAAGGAATCCCAGAACTATATGGAGATAATGCAGAAAACTGCACACTTAAAGATCTCTTTCTTAGTTAGGGAGATGGGAAGTGGGTATGTTTATATTTCATTGTATATATGTATGCAATTCTAAAAAAAATAGGGAAAAGGAAACTAAACAATGTAAGTAATACATTCTTACTTCCTAGGTTTTATAGAAGAGGTGATGTATATCCCCAGCTCTGAGATGATCTCAGGTTTTCCTTAAAATTTGGATTCAGGGACATATCTTCTATTTAAAGAATCCACACAGTTTCAAATCAAAGATTCAAAGCCCATCTATTGAGAGGTTCTGACTTTACAAAACAGAATGTTAACTTGAGACTTCAAAGAATAATACTTATATGGAATAGAAGTTGCTGAATCAAAGAATTTTATCTTGCCATATTATTTGATTAAATACCAAACAAATAAAATGTAATCATCAATAATATACTTTCAAACAAATCTCTAGATCTAGTTAACATGTTACAGGAAATATTTGGGATAAAGCAGTGGTCCTAAGATTTTTTTCAGTGCCCATACTAAGTTCCAAGCTCAAAATCAGAAGTTTGTTGAATATACAGGAAATTCTCCCATGTGTTCAAAGTTAAAGGTTACAGAGACAGATTATTTTATCAAATTAGTGAAACCTTTGTGTGGCATTCAGGGAAATATGAACACTTGCTATATGTTGATAAAATAAACTATTAATTTTTTAATACAGCAATGGTATTGTGGCTGTGAATAAACTTAATGAAGTCCATATATATCTGAAGGAACATATCATGGGATGTTGGCTAATTTTATGTCAGGGTGACACAGATTGGAGTCATTTTGGAACAAGGAACCTCAACTGAGTAAATGCCCCCATCAGATTTGCCTCTAGTCATCCATTTTCTTGATTGATAATTAAATGTGAGAGGGCCCAGATCACTGGGACAGTGCTATCTCTGAGGTGTTGGTTCTGGGTTCTATAAGAGGGCAAACTAAACCATGACAAGCAAGCCAGTAAGCAGCATCCTTTCATGGCCTCTGCATCAGCTCCTGCCTACAGGTCCCTAGTGTATTTGGGTTCCTGACCTGACTTTCCTCAGTGAAGGATTATGTGAGCTCTAAGCTAAAATAAACCATGTAATTTTAGATCATGGTGTTTTATCACAGTAATAGAAACCCTAAGACACGAGGCATTTCATATTTTCTTTTAATTTTCTTTTGAGACCAAGTATCCTTGTTTAGTCTAAACTGGCATCTGTTATGGCAATCCTCTTGCCTGAGTCTCCTAAGTGCTAGAATTTCAGGTATGAGTTTCAACACAGGTGAGATTTTATTTTTAAAAAATTTGCTCTTCAATAATGAGAGTAAAGTCATAAAAATCTAAGAAATGAAATAATAGATTAGCCAAACATAGTCATGTTAGGAATTATAAAACTAGGCTAGCAATCACTAAATTTAGCACACTATTCTCGCAAATTTGAGATATGTGCAATAACTAATTCCTAATTAAAGCTTCAATATTGCAGCATTTTAATTTACTTCAACAGACAAATATTATGTCTGTTGATAATTATGGGGTTAAATGATATTCTAGTAAAAGTATATGTTGTGAGATAATCAAACTAACTGAAATATCAATCACCTTAAGGATTGTCTTTATTTTGCAATGTGAATATTTAATATCTACTCTTTAGCAATTTTGGAATATACAGTGCAGTGATACACCTCCAATCCCAGTGCCTTGTGTGAATCACTAGAATTTATTCTTCATTAACGAGCATTTATAGTCTTTGGTACAACCCTTATTCCCCCAACTCAGCTTCCAACCTCAGGCTACAATTCTACTCTCTTTGTTTAGAATGAAGAGTTCAACATTTTTACACTTCACAGGTGAAGAGTATGCTATATTTTATTTTCTTCTCTGGCTCATTTCATGTTATATACCATCTTCCAGGGTTATCCATTTTGTTGTTTATTAAAAGGTTTCATTATTATGAATATAAAGTATTTCATTTGTAGTATACATACCACATTTCTCTTGGTTATTCTTCATTTCCTTTTGGTTTGGTTTATACTTTGATTATTATTGCTTGTCTGATTATCTTGTTTGTCTTTACTTTGCTTGAGAAAAGTTATCACCATGCAGACCACTGTGGCATCAAACTCAAAACTCTACTGCCTCTCATTCCTGGATTCCCTCAGTTTTCTTAATTTGAAAAGTAGCCTCACTTTTGTTGCTGAAAATTGACTTTATTACTTTTCTTCTTATCTAGGACTTCATGTTTTTTGAAACCGGTAGAGGCCAGAGACCAAAACTATGATTATTTTAATGAATCGATAAATGTGTCCTTAGAAAATGTGAAGCCGGAATGTTAAGACTCAAAGGAAAGATTTTTTGTTGTTGTTGAAGTCATGCATCTATCCTTGAATTAAATTAAGATGTGCACAACTCCACTATCATGTGTTTGGCTTTTCAAGTTATTATAATTTATTTCCTAGCTCACTAGATTATAGACCTTTTCATATACTATAGGGAATATTCACTTTTTTCCTTGGGAAAATCAGCATAAGAGTTAAAAACTTTCCTGTTCCTGCTCTCATCCTGCCATCAAAAAAACTCTTGAAAGGAGTGTTTCCATACCTGATTCTTTATCTTCCAAGCTCTGTGATGACCCTTGAGCTTTAATTTACTTAACTGCTGGTAGGAAATTTTCCAATTGTAATAATATCAAACTTTTAAAGTCTGTGTAAGGACTATGGGAATTTAATGCATGCTCTGGAATATGAGCAGTTTCCCAAATTAAAATCATATAAGATAATGGGGAAAAGGCTTCGTTGTAAAGACCAGGGATTTCAAAATACAGGAAAATGGCTCAGGCCAATGAAGAGAACTTTGAATATAGGATTTCTGTTCTGTAGCTTTGAATCTGCATCAAATTCACTCTGAATACTGGGCAGACACTAATTCTCCTTTTAAGAGAAAGAGAGCTTCCTGTGCATTCTGATGTTCCTCCCTTACCCTCAACACCTAAAAATTTAAAGGCCTTGAAGTGGGGAGTGTAAAATCTGGACTAGGCTAAAAGTCACTAGACAACACGGGGCTTGAATGGGAAAAGATAGAGATGGGGTTAGAATGTTGATCCTTAAGAGACCAGCCACAGAGCTCTGACAGATTACCCTCTGCCATACAGTAAGAATCTTCTGCAGCCTACTGTTCATGTCAGTTCCTGATATTTTCTTCTCCATCTCCCAAGTGTTTGCTCCATGGAGTAAGAACACAATGCCTGGCATGAGAAACCAAAGGCTGTCTAGAATGGGAGTGTATTTGCTGTTGACTACGAGCAGCTGCAACTTTCTTCAATTAGAAGACTATGCTATCTATTTGCCAGGAGTTTGGGCCATATGTGCATTTCATTAAAAAAAGGAGTCTCAGTTGATACAGATCGCTAGCTTACAACAACAGAAAAATGACTCTTCCCAAAGGATTTGCGTGAACTGAACCCATCGGCTCATACCAAGCCTGAATTCTCAAGCAACTCCTGCCAATTCCTGTTTGCTTCCTCATTTCTGTGTGTGTGTGTGCATCCATAGCCTCATATATAATCTGACACATGTGCAAAGTTATTAAGATTCACCATGTAGTTTAAACATAAGACTTATCCAAGTATTATGTAACATACATCCATGTAACACACAAGTGTCATCAGAGATGCTTTAAAAATAGTTCACATAACAAATATTGGATTTATTAGTTTCCACAAAGCTTTAAATTAACCCCTATAGGATCTATGAATGGTAAATGATCATTCTGGGTAGAAAATCTTCTTGGTTATTTGCCTCTATTCTTGATTTCTATCCTACTCTCTCTAAAGAAGCTTTGGGGCTTTTTTGGGACCAATGAGATGACCCCACAAATAAAGTTATCTGCTGCTGCCAAAGCTGATGACCTGAGTTCAATTCTCAGGACGCATATTGGAGGAAGAGAACTTTGAACATTATTTAAGTTTCATACATGCACTGTGAAATGAGAGTGCATGCACATAAATAAATAGATAATATATTTTACAGGTTTATTTATTTTTTTATTGAAAAAATTTTCGCCTCCTCCCAGCCTCCCATTTCCCTCCCCCTCCTCTCTTCTTCCCCTCCCCCCACTCCTCTCCCCCTCCCTCTCCAGTTCGAAGAGCAGTCAGGGTTCCCTGCCCTGTGGAAAGTCCAAGGTCCTCCCCCCTCCATCCAGGTCTAAAAAGGTGAGCATCCAAACTGCCTAGGCTTCCACAAAGCCAGAACATGAAGTAGGATCAAAATCCAGTGCCATTGTCCTTGGCTTCTCATCAGCCCTCATTGTCCACCATGTTCAGAGAGTCCGGTTTCATCCCATGCTTTTTCAGTCACAGTCCAGCTGGCCTTGGTGAGCTCCCAATAGATCGGCCCCACTGTCTCAGTGGGTGGGTGCACCCCTCGCGGTCCTGACTTCCTTGCTCATGTTCTCCCTCCTTCTGCTTCTCATTGGGACCTTGGGAGCTCAGTCCGGTGCTCCAGTGTGGGTCTCTGTCTCTATCTCCATCCATCGCCAGATGAAGGTTCTATGGTGATATGCAAGATATTCATCAGTATGGCTATAGGATAGGGTCATTTCAGGTTCCCTACAGGTTTTTAATTATCACTGGGGATATTAGTAGTTAAAGTGCTTGCTTTCAAGAATGAGTGTTTAAGTTCAGATCTCAAGAACCACATAAGTATTCTTGCTCATGCCTGTAAATTTAGGGAAATAGAGATATTTAGAGCACCTGCAGAGATCCCAATTCCTGGAGCTCATTGGTCAAATAGCCTGGATGAATAGATGAGCTTTAATTTCAAGTAGAGATTTGAACTAATTAGTTCTATGCTGTGAATGAGTTTTGGTGTGGAATTTCCCTCTCTATGCTGTGATTACCATTGATTAATAAAGAACTGCTTTGAGCCTATAGCAGAGCAGGGCAGAACAGAAGTAGGTGGGGAAAACTAAACTGAATGTTGGGAGGAAGAAGGCAGAGTCAGAGAGAAGTCATGTAGCCCTACTGGAGACAAATGTCAGAACTGTAGCCAGTAAACTACAGCCACGTGGTCACACACAGATTACTAGAAATGGGTAAAATTAACATGTAAGGGTTAGCCAATAAGAAGCTAGAGCTAATGGGCCAAGCAGTGTTTTAAATAATGTAGTTTCTGTGTGATTATTTCAGAGCTGAGCAGCCGGCAACTAACTAGTGGTTTCCTTGCAACAAATTGGAGCCCACACGGCTAACTAAATCCACTTAAAACCTGCAAGTTTGGGGAGGAATTCTAGACACACACACACACAAAAAAAAAAAAAAAATTAATGCAGCTTCTTGCTCTGTTTGCAAAATTTTAAAAAAAGGTATGATATAATGCATCTAAATTCTGAAGTTTACAAGTTTAACCTTTTTGGGGGGATTTTTATTTAAAAACCCATAGTTGTCTTAGATATTTGTCTGACTGCAATTTTCAATATGCAAAAGAGTTGATCATACAATATTTGTTCCCAAAATTATAAGAGTGGATTTTGTAAGAACTTTAGCATAAACTTTAGTAGTAGTTTGTAAGAACATTGCTAGAATCATCTTCTAAAATATTGAGCTGGAATCTGGGTTTCTATATTTATTTCTTAAGTCTAATTCTGAACAAGACAAAAAAAAACAAAACATGGCTTTCGGCCATCTTCCCGCGCCGCCACCATGGCGCGCATGAACGTCCTGGCCGACGCTCTCAAAAGCATCAACAATGCAGAGAAGAGAGGCAAACGCCAGGTCCTCATCAGGCCCTGCTCCAAAGTCATCGTTTGGTTCCTAACCGTGATGATGAAGCACGGTTACGTCAGTGAATTTGAAATCATTGATGACCACAGAGCTGGGAAGATCGTCGTGAACCTCACAGGCAGGTTGAACAAGTGTGGAGTGATAAGCCCTAGATTTGATGTGCAACTCAAAGACCTAGAAAAATGGCAGAACAACCTGCTCCCGTCCCGTCAGTTTGGCTTCATTGTACTGACCACCTCAGCTGGCATCATGGACCATGAAGAGGCAAGACGAAAGCACACAGGAGGGAAAATCCTGGGATTCTTTTTCTAGAGATGTAAAACATAAATAAAGAGCCTTTATGGACTGTGGAAAAAAAAAAAAAACAAAGCATGATTAACCATAAGTTAGGGTCAATAGTGCATCTTGTTGCCATGGAGATTAGTTATAAATTCATGGGAATAATGGCACTGAAGGTTAATATTTACCACAGCCATATTTTAAATGTTTTATCTGGTTCTTGATTAGACAAAATGTCATCCTGTCTGCCCTTTATGATTGGATATTACAGAGGATAAAGAGTTCATCTGTTTTCCCATAATTCTGAAACAGAAAAACAATTTTATTAATGGAGATTGAAGTAATCACATGGGAATATTGATAAGGATATACTTAACTGGTAATGATGGGGTTAACTGGAGCATGTTGTATTCCTAAGATTCTTTTTTGGCTTTAGTTCAAGTACACAATATAAATGCAAAATATAAATATGTCCACGGAGAACATTTTCTAAATAGAGCATAGATGATATACCATAAAAAGAAAATAAAATCTTTACACTGATTCTTGACTCTGGTCATGTTATTTCAGTTTGTGTTAAATTTAAACTAAATGTTTAAATCAATTTAGTCTATGTCACTCTATAAAATTTAATACACACACACACACACACACAATCTAGAACCCACAATACAATGGCTGTGGGCACCCAGGAAAAGATCCATCTGGATTGGAACATCTGGCTGTAGTATACGAAGGTGTTTTGGAAGTCATTTGATCTATGAAAATATAGCTTAGTTCTTTTCAGAATACTAAATCATTATAGGTCTAACAAAATATTTTATGTTTTATTTGACTTTAAACTTTCATTTTCATGAATGTAGTGAAATTTATTTAAAAATATGATTTTTAAAAATGTATAGACTGCATTTTGAGAATGTAACTAAAGATAACTCTACAAATGCTAGTTCAGTTTCATGCTGTTTTGATACTTGGGTCTTAGAAGCCTAATATTGAACTTTGAAACATGGACACTCATATTAGCAAAACGTCTTATCCTGCAGTGAGTTGTATGAGATTGAATTGCTGTTTGTTTATGCTATTAATATTAATTTCCTGAGATAGCATCAGTAATTAACTTAGATAATTCTGATGTCTGCAGTCACTGGCCAGAACTTATTTATACTACTTAATAAAATGAAATCTTCCTTGGTGAAGGAGTTGTTTATGCTCTCAAAAGATTATGATGTATTTGTAACAATGAATATAAATTTTAACTAACAACTCCTAGATCTAAAATCTAATTAGCCAAAAACATGTCCACATAAAAACATGCCCACGAATATTGCCAATAGTTTTACTCATAATGCTGCTGTAAGTTGTACCTGAAATTCCCCAAAAAGGACTTCGTCCCTAGCCTGTGACATTTTCAGGAAGAGGTAGAACCTTTAGAACATGGAATCTTGGGGCAGTTTTAGGCCACTGGGGACAGGCCTTCCAAAGGACTGTGAGACATAGTCTCTTGTTTGTTTTCTCATTTTTTTTTTTTCCCTGAGGTGAGTGGCTTTATTTTATTTTATCAAGCACTGTCTGCCAGGTTGTGCTTACTTCTCCACAGACACAAGAACAAGGACTAAGGTTGGAACCCTCAAAAACTGTGGGCCAAAGAAAACTTTTTTCCTTAGAAAACAAGAATGTATAATAAAAAAATCTTTTATGACTTAGATAAAAACTATTTCAAGCTGATCACTTCAAATATGCAATAAACATTTCTATTTAAAGTTCAAAATAATTTCTAATAATATTTAAAATATGTTAGTAAATATTGGTTATCCATCATATTGAGTATATTACAAATAAATAAAACATAAAACCTTTGATAAACCAACAAGTTTGCATATGTCTATTTATATGGTAAACTTTTTAAGTTTCATTTTAGAATATTATCCTGTAAAGGATATGTGACAAAAGTTATACAAATTACTTATTTTTCATTTACTCTAAACATCTTAAACATGGGTATCCTTTTTGTGTGTGTGTGTGTGTGTGTGTGTGCTAATGTTCTCCTTAAATCTAGTTTGATTGCTTCATGGCACTTCTCTTTCGTAACAGGTAAATCAGTTAATAGTACACAAGAACTTGGATGTGGAAGGCATGTACCTAAATACACTGAAATACTCAGTTTTCAATATGCAAAATGCTTTTCTGTAGTTAGGTCAAAACTGATGAGTTTGACAGAAACTTCAGATGTGATCCACAGGCCTGACTCCTGACATAAGATTCCCATGTAAGTTCTTCAAATACAGGTATTTCAGAAGAATAATGAGTCTGGATTATTCTAGATATCTGAGAGTAGAAACAGAATACAGGCAACTGTTCAGAAAGTTCAGTTTCATCCCCAAGTCTGAAAAAATGTTACTCGCAATTCAACTCTTAATCCTTCTGTGAACTTAATTTAAAAAGTATTTTTCATGAAGAAGAAACTTTAATAAATGAAAATAAAAAACATTGATGATCTTTGATATGCATTAGATGTTTAAGACAGTAGTAGGCATTTATAAATTCATTTAATGCAGATTTTTAATTTAAGTATATTATAAAACAATGTGATTATTTTTGTTTTGTTATGCTAAAATGATTTGACCAGTTATTATAGAATATTCCTACAATGAGGAGCGTATGAACAATGCATAAGCTCACTATTTTGAAAGAATCAAAGAGCCCGACCTGGCGATTACCCTGATGGTCTTGGTCTGAAGTGTAAGAGTTGAATAAACTTAAAGTGCCAAGCTTCCCTCACCCCTTCTCCCCACATCAATGACATCCCGCCATAGGGACTGGGCTCCAAAGAGCCAGCTCATGTATCAGGAGCAGGTCCTGGTCCCACTGCTAGGGCACCCACAAAAGACCAAACTACCCAGATGCCGAGGGCCTAGGTAGGTCCCATGCCTGCTCACTGTTCTTCCAGGGTCTGTGAGCTCCCACAAACTCAGGTCAACTGTTTCTGCAGGTTTCCCCATCATCACCTTTTTCTAAAAATTTAATTTACTTATTTAAAAAATTATCTTTTGTCATTTTACATACCAATCTCAGTTCCTACACCCTCTCCTACTCCTGCTCCCTCCACCTTCCTCCCATCCCACCTCCCATCTATTCCTCAGAGAGGATAAGTCTTCCCATGGAGAGTCAACAAAGTCTAGCACATTGCTTTGAGGCAAGACCAAGGCCTTTCCTATTATATCTAGGTTGAGCAAGGTATCCCTCCTAAGAGCATGGATTCCAAAAAGCCAGTACAAGCAGTAAGGATAAGTGCTGGTCTTATTGCCAGTGGCCCCATAGTCTGCCCCAACATAGAACTGTCACTCTCATTCCGAGGGCCCACTTTGGGCCTATGCTAGTTGCCTTGCTGCCAGCGCGGAGTTGGTGGGCTCCCAAAAGCTCATGTAACATGTTTTGATGGGTTCCCCATCATGGTCTTGAACCCTTTGCTCGTATTCTCACTCCCCTCAGTCTTTGACTGAATTTTGGGAGCTCAACCCAGTGCTCCGCTGTGGATCTCTGCATCTACTTTCATCAGTTGTTGGATGAAGATTCTATAATGACATTTAAGATAATTATCAATATGACTATAGGGCAAGGCAAGTTCAGGCATTCTCTCCAGAGTTGCTTAGGGTCTTAGCTGAGATCATCCATGTGGATTCCCGGAAATTTCTCTAGTGCCAGGTTTCTTGCTAGCCCCATAATGGCTCCCTCAATCAAGATATCACTTTCCTTGCTCCCATCTCTGTCCTTCCTCTCTACTATCCAGTTCCCTCAAGTTCTCCTACCGCCTCCTCTTCTCCCCTTTTGCCCTCCCTTCTCCCTCCACTCCAATGCTGTCAATTTTCTCAGGAGACCTTGTGTATTCCCCCCTCCAAGGGGATCTATATATGTTTCTCTTAGGGTTCTTGTTGCTTAGCTTCTCTGGGGTCATGGACTCTAGGCTCATTATCCTAGTATGCAGCTATGAGTGAGTACATACCATGCTTAGCTTTCTGGGTCTGGTTACCTCACTCAGGATGCTCTTTTTTTCTAGTTCCATCTATTTGCATGCAAATTTCAAGATGTCATTGTTTTTACCACCGAGTAGTACTCCTTTGTGTACCACATTTTCTTTATCCATTCTTTAGTTGTGGGGCATCTAGGTTGTTTCCATGTTCTGGATATTACAAATAATGGTGTTATGAACATAGATGAGCAAATGTCTTTGTAGTATGATTGAACATTCTTTGGGTATATGCCCAAGAGTGGTATTGCTGGGTGTTGAGGTAGGTTGGTTCCCAACTGTCTGAGAAACTGCCATACTGATTTCCAAAGTGATTATACAAGTTTGTATTCCCACCAGCAATGGAGAAGGGCTCCCCTTATTGCACATCCTCTCCAGCATAAGCTGTCATTGGTGTTTTTGTTCTTAGCCATTCTAATTTCTGTAAGATGGTATTTCAGAGTCATTTTGATTTGCATTTCCTTGATGGCTAAGGATGTTGAACATTTCCTTAAGTGTCTTTCAGCCATTTTAGATTACTCTGTTGAGAGTTCTCTGTTTAGGTCTGTACCCCATTTTTAATTGGATTATTTGGTATTTTGACGTTTGATTTCTTGAATTATTTATATATTTTGGAGGTCAGTTCTTTGTGTGATGTAAGGTTGGTAAATATATTTTTCCATTCAGTAGGCTGCCTTTTTGTCTTATTGACTGTGCCCTTTGCTTTACAGAAGATTCTCAGTTTCAGGAAGTTCCATTTATTTATTGTTGATCTCAATGTCTGTGCTACTGGTGGTATATTTAGGAAGGGGTCTCCTGTGCTCATGCATTGTAGGCTACTTCCCACTTTCTCTTCTATCAGGTTCAGTGTGGTCCAATTTATACTGAGGTCTTTAATTCATTTGGACTTGAATTTTGTGCATGGGAATAGATATGAATCTATTTGCATTCTTCCACATGTTGACATCCAGTTATGCCAACACCATTTGTTGAAGACGCTTTTCACCTTCCCTTGCTCATACAATCTCTCCATCTTCGACCCAGTGCATGGCTGTGGATCTCTGCACCTGCTTCCATCAGGCACTGGATGAAGGGTCTATGATCACAGGGTATTCAATCTGATTATAGGAGAAGGCCAGTTCAAGCACAATCTCCACTCTTGCTAGGAGTCTTAACTGGGGTCATCCTTGTGGGTTCCTAGGAGCCTTCCTGGTACCAGGCTTCTCCCTAATCCCAAAATGACCCCCTCTATCAATATATGTCCACCATCACTCTCTGACTTTCTGCCACCCACAACTTGACCATTCTGGTCCTGTCCCTGCTTGATGTGCCATATTTTATTTATTTCCATGGGAGGCCTTACCTCATCTAAGTGGAGATGTGTTGGTGGAGACTACTCATTCATTCCCAGCTGCCCAGACCTGAAATAATCACACATAAACAATATTATTTGCAATATGGCTTGGCCAACAGTTTAAGCATACTTATAGAGAGCTCTTACATCTTAAATTAATCAATTTCTGTTATTTTATATTTTACCATGATGTTTGTGGTTTACTGGCAAGATTCCAGCATGTCTGTCTCCTGTGGCAGCTACATGGCATCTCTTTTACTCTGTCTTCTTTCTCCCAGCATTCAGTTTAGTTTCTACACCCAGCTCTATTCTGCCCTGCTGCAGGCCAAAGCAGGTTCTTTATTCATTAACCAATAAAAGCAACACATAAACAGAAGGACTTCCCACACCAGAGACAGAGGAGAAGTGGATGGGAAGGTAGGGCAGCGGTATGGGGAGGGAGAGGGAAGAAAGGAAGGAGGGAAAACTGGTTGGTATGTAAAATAAATTAAAAATGATTAAAAAATGGTAAATTGTCATTATACTGATGCATCAAGAGTCTACATTAGATATTAAAACTACTTGAAATAGAGCAATGGTTTCATTGAAAAAAAACTTTATGTAGTTGGGAGTCATAAAAGTTGGGAGAGAAGTAAACAATAGTCATAGGGAACCAAAAGAGAGAAATAACAGTAATCACTAATAATTTAAGGAGCCACAAGCATAGAGCTAAAACCAAAACATGAGGTCCCGTCACAGAAAAACCACTTGATCAAATGCACAAGTTATTCTGATACAGGCTTAACATTTATAACTTCACGATCGATATATATATATAGTAGGAGGCTGCTTGTTTGTTTCCAGGCTACCCAGCCGCAAAATAATCACACAGAAATCATATTATACACAATACTGCATGGCAAATAGCTTAAATGCATTTCTGGCTAACTCATATCTTAAATTAACCTATCTCCATTAATCTGCGTATTGCCATGAGGCTGTGGCTTGCTGGATAAAGTTCTGGAATCTGTCTACAGCAGGGCTACTTGGCTTCTCACTGACTCTGCTTCCTTTCTCTGAGCATTCAGTTAGCTTCCTCCGCCTAGCTCTGTTCTACCTTATCACAGGCCCAAAACAACTTCTTTATTAACCAATGGTATTCACAGCATACAGAGGGGAATCTCTCTGTCTCTCCAAAACAAACACACACACATATATATAAATATATAATTACATATATAATATAAATTATATGCCATTGCCATATAATTTAACACTATGGAGTTACTTAAAGGTATGCTACAGTTCTGTAGCACGGTCACAGGTGTCTCCATATACTGCTAAATATCAAAACAAATTGCCATCAAATTCTACCATGGGTGTATGCATTTAAAATATATACACATTTGCATATGTTTGGTATATGTCTAGATGTTTGTAAGTATATGTGTGTGTCAGTGTCCATATGTGGGGAGTGAGTGAATGTGTGTATGTGTATTAGTGTGCATGTGTGTTAATAAGTACATGGGTGTATATGGGTGTGTATGCCTATATTCGTGCTATGTATATGAGTGTGTGTGTGTGTGCTGGATTTTTAGTGTTAAACACAACCTTTTGAAATCAACATGGCAGTTTCTCAGACAATTGGTTATCTACCTACCTCAAGACCCAGCAATACCACTCTTGGGCATATACTCAAAGGGTGCGTAATCATGCTACAAGGACATTTGTTCAACTATGTTCATAACACCGTTATTTGTAATAGCCAGAACCTGGAAACAACCTAGATGCCCCACAACCAAAGAATGGATAAAGAAAATGTGGTACATTTACACAATGGAGTACTGCTCAGCGGAAAAAAAAAAAAAAAACAATGACATCTTGAAATTTGCATGCAAACAGATGAAACTAAAATAAACTATCCTGAGTGAGGTAATCCAGACCCAGAAAGATGAGCATGGCATATACTCACTCATAAGTAGATATTAGACATAAAGCAAAGGAAATTAAGCCCAAAGAAGCTAAGTAACAAGGAGAACCATAAAAGAAACAAACATGGATTCCCCCTGGGAAAGGGGATATCGACAAGATACCCTGAGTAAATTGGGAGCATAGTAGTGGGAGAAGAAATGAGGGTGGAAGGGAAGGAGAGGAGAGGGGTAGGAAAACTTGAGAACAGGATAGTAGAAATGGAAAAAGGACAGAGGGGGAGTGATGGAGGAAGGTCATTGGTTAAATAATAAAGAAACTGCCTAGGCCCATTTATAGGCCAGCCCTTAGGTGGGTGGAGTAAACAGACAGGATGCTGGGAGAAAGAAGCCGAGTAAGGAGTCGCCATGATTCTCCCACTCCAGACAGACGCAGGTTAAGATCTTTCCTGGTAAGCCAGCTCGTGGGGCTACACAGAATATTCGAAATGGGTTAGATCAATATGTAAGAGCTAGCCAATAAGGGCTGGCCTATAAATGGGCCAAGGCAGTTTCTTTATTAAATGAAAGTAATTCCTCCATCAGGGGAGAGCAAGGAAAAAGATGTTTTGATTGAGGTAACCATTAAGGGGCTAGCCAGCATATGTGCAGTCAGAACAATGTCATCTAAAATAGGAAAGATATTACAAAGAATCTTGAGATTATAGTACAAAAGCATCATGAAGCAATAAGGAAAAGGACAACAGAGGGCACAGCACACCAGCAAAGGGGGAACAGGCAGGTGATGGGGAGAAACAAGAGAGAAGAGAGGAGGGGAAGAGAAAAGAGAAGAGGACAGGAGAGGAGAGGGGAAAGGAGAGAAAATCATCCTTTAAGGTAAGTACACCATAGATTGTGGGCATGTGCGTGGGGTGTCATCAACCATATATCCATTCAGGGAGAATAATTAAACATGAGTGCAGTTAAATCTCATGAGCACAGGTCAAGAGCAGCTAGACTGATGTGAAAAAAAGGATGCTTTGGGAAATACACTGACCACATCAGGAGGCCCTGTTGGGATGGTTGAGGGCCAGGTATGCATGGCTCCATTGGTGCTCTACAGCCTGGGTGTAGAACTAGGGAAGAACTCTAGCGTAAATCCCCGGATGCCTACACAGCTAGTCAGCCACGACTCAGGCAAGAGGAATTGGAGGGAAATTCTTCTTTACTGCTCTCTCTGCAGGGCGCTCACAACCTGTGGCATACTTACATAATTTTCTCAGTCCTTCTCATATGGTGTGGCATCTTTTAAGCCTCATACCCACAGAGGAATGCGATTACTTACTGAGTCCCACTCTCAAGAAGGGCTCACCTGCATTGCAGAGATGTTTTGTTGCCTTCCCTGCCAAGCGCAGATTAGTGTGACTCAGTCAGCTTCTCTGGCATTGGCAGCTGCTACCACACACTCTCCAGGAAATCTGAATGCCAGTCTTTGTAGTATCACATTATCCAGTCTCTGCCTTCCCTCCTTTTTTCTTCCCCTTCTTCCTTTCCTCCTCCCCTTCTTCCTCTATCTTCTTCACCCTTTGGTATCTTTTTCTTTATAGTGTCACAATACTTTTCTATTGCAATGACATGCTCATGCTTCTTTGTAATACGTTTCCTATGTTAGATGACATTGAGATTCCTCTGTCCTGACTGGACAGACACTAACAATCAGTTTACAGATCAAGGTGAGTTAGTCTGCTCCTTAAAGTCCAAGATTGGCGTGGGTGGGGAGTGTCTAGTGGGAACCTGACTTTTGCTTCTCTGGCAGCATCATGAAAACTATGTTCTCCTCAAAGAACTAGCACAAGGTCCACATAATGGCAGAAAGGGTGGGAAGGACACATTTGTCAGTCCACTGCAGGTGATTTTTAGAGTCCTGCTCCATTCTTTTTTGAGGGAGACTGAACTCAAGGCTTATATACTAATCACCTTCTAAAGGTCATACCTCTAAAAGTGTTGTTTGTAGATAGCAATTGTTAGCGAGAATTTTTTATTTTTGAACATTTCATACATTCTTGTAATGTGTTTTGATCAAATAGTCCCTTTCCCTCTTCCACTCAGTTGCTTCCCTATGCCCCCACTGCTATTTCCGCTTAATTTCGTGTGTTCCTTTTTAAAACCACCGAGTCCACATAGTGCTGCTAGTGTGTACACGGTTGCAGAGCCATCTACTGGATGGAGGTAGCCTCTAAAAGGCTATAACCTTGAAGAAAGCTGACTTTTCCTCTCCCAGAAACCATCAGTTGTGAATAACTTCTTAGTCAAAGCAGGACCTCATGACCTCCTTCCTATCAATGTTGGGATCTTTGTCCTTAAACCAGGTTTTCAAAAAAAAATTAGCCTTATTTTACACCTATGAATATTTCCCCTGCTTGTATGTGTGGGTACACTGTGTGCCTGGTACTTATGGAGGTCAAAGAGGGCATCAGATGCCCTGGAGTTGGAGTTACAGATGGTTTTTAAGGTACCATGTTGCTACTGGGAATCGAACTCTAGTTCCCTAAAGGAGCAACAAAAGGTCTTGGTTTCTGAGATATCTTCCCAGCTCCCTGCCCCTAGCAGTCTGTTTTTATTGTACAGGTTCTGTGTAAGAGATGTCTAAAAGATGATCTGTTGTAATAGGAGCGGCGGGGCTGCGTCCCCGGCACCCAGCCACCCACATGGCTAGCTTATGCCCCGAAATAATTACACGGAAACTGTATTCTTTTAAACACTGCCTGGCCCATTAGTTCCAGCCTCTTATTGGCTAGCTCTTACATATTGATCTAACCCATTTCTAATATTCTGTGTAGCACCATGAGCTGGCTTACCAGGGAAGATCTTAACCTGCGTCTGTCTGGAATGGGAGAATCATGGCGACTTCTGACTCGGCTTCTTTCTCCCAGCATTCTGTCTGTTTACTCCGCCTACTTAATTTTTTGTCCTATTAAAGGGGCCAAGGCAGTTTCTTTATTACTTAACCAATGAAACAACAGATAGAAAGATGACCCACCTCCATCATTTCCCCTTTTTCTGTTTAAACAAAAAATGGCTTTCACTTTAACATAGTAAGATTACATATAACAAAATAGTTATCAAGCAAGAATTACAGTTACAATATTTATATCTATTTTATCTTTTATTATAACTAAGGAAAACTATAACTATAACTAACCATTCTTTAACTCCATCAAAGACTCCAGAAGGATATAATATTACCTAAGTAAACAAGAAATAAGAAACGTCAAACTCTAGAAATGACAGAGACATCTCGCTGCCTGGACAGTCACCCAAAGTTCCTCTGTACCGTTGGGGCATCCATCTTTAGCCTACAGGTCCATAGAATCCAGCAGACATTTCCATGAAGCAGGAAAATTCCAAAGACAGTTTAGTCACTTTCTGCTGTGTCCTGCAGAATGTCTCGCAGACTCTTTTATGAGTCAGGAACCCCGAAAGATCATCTCACCTTTAGGCAAGTTTAGCAGTCCTCTTTCTGCGGGTTCTTTGTTTCCAGTTCATGCATCAGTCTAGGCAAAAGCAGTTTTGTGCCCAAATGGCTAACCAACTCCATAAGGAGCCTCTTTGATGCCCATCTTCCTCTTGAAGTAGATTGGTGCTGCCAGGAGCAGACGTGTCTCATTGTCATGAAAAGTCCTAAGTTATTAAAACATTTAAATGCCATATTCTGCAGTCTTTGAAAGATATGAAGAATGCCTAACTGAAATATATCTCTATATATCTAGAAAATCTAACTAACATGACTACAAATTTGACTATTATTGATGATTATCCATTAGCAACCTATATTTCCTAATTATACATTACATTTTTAAATGAACTACACAATCACAATACCTTAATCAAGATCAGAAATACATATACACATAACAGAATTGACCTTAAAATCCATACCAATGCAAATTATTCATACCTATATCATTTCCCCCTTTAAATGTAAAAGAACATTTATAAACAATATTTGGGAATATGGGCGCAGTTTTTTTTTTAAACTGGTTTTTGTTAAATGGGGGCGCTGTTATTTAGGGCTTTTACGGTATAACCTGTGTGTCAGGTTTATCTCAGTGGGCAGTTGAGTGAAGCAATTTTTTGAGGGTGTTTACAGTAACCTTTTAGGAGGGCGTGGTCTATCATACCATATTGGGATAGAAGCAATTAACAGGGTCTCGTCCTCTGTGAAAACAAAAGAAGACCCTCTCCAAAGCATCATATCCTTAGACCTATATTTTGAAATTATAATATCCTTATATTTATTTTTGTTTAGCTTGGCAGCCCATATAATGAAATGTCTCTCTGTAGTTAGCTCTTTTATAGTTAAAAATTTTAAAGAAAACATAATAATATAAAGAATTTAGATTTTTTGTGAATTTTTTATTTTTATGTGGCTTATTTTTTTATTTTTTTTAATTTATAACTATTTGTATTTTGTCTCTTTAAAGACTTTACCCTTTTTTTTAACCATTAACTTTATATATTTTTTTAAGCCTATGTACATTTATTCAACACTGTGGTCCTTTATGTCTGAATCTGTTTTATTGTGAATTTGTAATTTTTTTACTATCCAGGAGCATTTTTTAAAATGTTAAGCACTTTTTAAAAACTTAAGTTGTATCATGTACGGGTAATACAGTACTGCCTGTTTACA
Source organism: Chionomys nivalis (assembly GCF_950005125.1). NCBI lineage: Eukaryota > Metazoa > Chordata > Mammalia > Rodentia > Cricetidae > Chionomys > Chionomys nivalis. The sequence continues at coordinate 89,519,340 of NC_080089.1, forward strand.
GCCAGTCTAAACCTTAACTGCACTGTTATTACGGTAATTATGGTAGTTCCTGCCTGAGACCAGCACAGTTCAGCATGGCTGAGCTGAGCCCTTCTGCCTCAGAGCCATTTGGTGCCCCTGAGCCACACACAGTTCCAGGAACACAGCAGTCCACATTACCATCAAGCAAGCCATAGCACTTTACTTCAAATGCTCTATTTAAAAGCTCTGTCTCCAGCAGGAGTCAGACAGAGATCGCAATGGTGGCACAGCCCAGAAAGCCGGCATTTTAAAACAGTCAGTTTATTCCTGCTGCTGAGTCAGGACAATTTCCTTGCCACACGTAACCCACAAACAGCAAAAAGCTGTCTTAAATTCTCTCTGTGTCCTTTTTAAGCCCTCTCAGGTTTTACGTGGAGTTCATTAGCACGTTGGGTGCCACTATGTTGAAATAAGAGCGGCGGGGCTGTGTCCCAGGCACCCAGCTGCCCGCATGGCTTTACCCAAAATAATTACACGGAAACTGTATTCTTTTAAACACTGCCTGGCCCATTAGTTCCAGCCTCTTATTGGCTAGCTCTTACATATTGATCTAACCCATTTCTAATATTCTGTGTAGCACCATGAGCTGGCTTACCAGGGAAGATCTTAACCTGCGTCTGTCTGGAATGGGAGAATCATGGCGACTTCTGACTCGGCTTCTTTCTCCCAGCATTCTGTCTGTTTACTCCGCCTACCTAATTTTTTGTCCTATTAAAGGGGCCAAGGCAGTTTCTTTATTACTTAACCAATGAAACAACAGATAGAAAGATGACCCACCTCCATCAATGATCAAAATATTGAAAGAAAAAAAATGGTCCTAAAATATAATAGGCAAGAAAAATATAGAAGCTGTTGGTTGGTACAAGAAGAGATAGAATACCTAGGCACAGAGACAACTACTTTAGACATCTTGTGGCAAACATTCCATTTAAAAAGAATTGACAGTAATTCTAAATAAACATGTCCCTAACATTGTCCGCATTGTGAAAACAGATGTTGAGGAGTTCGAGTTGACAAAGTCAATATAGTTAGAAATTTGCTTATATCTTTAGGTTTCATCAGAGAAAAGATATGCAATATTAAATCATTTAAGTTTGAACAGCAAAATTAACAACACTGACTTAGAGAACATACATATAACTTTATACAAAACAACTAAATAACATCAATTGTTTTCCAACATGCATCGTTCACACACACACACACACAAATCTCGTAGATGGCCAGGAAACATGTCAATAACTTTTGGGAACTGGTATCATTCAAACATTAGTTGTCACAAAGTATATTAAAAATTAATAAAAATTAATATTTTAAATGCTTTCTGTGTATGAAGACATGCCAGTATCTCAGGAATTAAAATGACTTAATGGAAAAATTAAATATATCAAAATATATAAATTTTAAATTATTCCCTTTTGAAATTATTGATGAACTCCTAAAGACAAAAAGGCTATAGTTATAACTGACATTGAAGAAAACTAGAAAATTAATGAGGTAATACTAACTAGCTAAAGATTAAAAGTAAATAAAAGGATCAACTCAAAGGAAATATAAAGAAGGAAATACTGGCTCACTGACCAAGTGAAGACAGAACAGATGGTTTCGTTTCCAAAGAGAATTTAAAAAAATGCTTTACAGACTCTTGCATTCCACTATTTAAATGTCTATACTTCCAAGCACATCTCAACATTAAGTATTAAAAAGCAAATAACAGGTAAAATGCATTCTACAAATTAACCAAGAGGTACAATTTTTATTCTAACAAATTTTACACAAGAAGACAGAAAAGCAAATTCCTGACATTAATGGGCAGATAATATAATAATTCAAATAAGTTATAAAGATAAGAAAAAGAATCCAAACTACGTAAAGAGGATCATAAAGAAAACAACTGGCATTCAGGAATAGCAAAGCATTTCTAATGCCTGTATTCAGAAACATGAGGAATGATTGCCATGCATTTGAGGTCAGCCTAGGCTAAATGATAGTACCAAGCCAGCCAGGGCTACGTAGCATGGTACTATCTCCATTGACAAAGTGAAGAAAAGAGAGAAGACTGAACACCCTTTCACCTATGGTGCAGAGTAGTTTTGTTTCTAATGATGAACCTTCAAGGCAGAAGAAAGAAGATGGGATTGGATGCCCATAAGCTACAAGTACAATCTTCAGGAAATACATTGAGAACCAACACCAGAAGTGTGATATTTATATCCTTTCAGATGCAGATCAAAAATATTCATAAGCTTTACAGTAAATACGGATGTAAAACCTATGCAGCAAATGTTTCTCAAGTAGAAAAAAGTTAAAATACTCTGAAGTTTGTCTGACACATTTCTAAAACACTGTGTTAAACAGAATAAAACAAACTAGCAAATATTCATAATAATAATATTTGAAGAAATTTAATGACTTGAGTCTTCGGTCTATTTTATCCTGCAGTGACAGTAACAACATGAAAACATGTAAAAATATCAAGTGATCATGGATGGAAAGAATTAGAAACAAGATATTAATGTTAATTTTTAAGGACAAGAATAATATAACTTTTTTCTTTCCCCCAATTTTCTAAAATAGAATATCCATGAAAGTATGCATATATGTGAATCATTGCTGTTCTTTAAGGACCATTAAACTCAGTACTGTTACTTTTATGGTTTAGAGGAACAGAACAGTTCCTTGTCAGTTGGAATCTTGAAGCTTTGATCCTCAGAATTCTGTTTTTAAACTTTAATAAACACAGTAATTACAGCACAAACCTGAAAGATTTTCTGACACCTGTGTCTATTTGTACTCTTAGATCAACTGAATTGCATTTATTTTTTTAAAATTTTCATTCTAGGACTAAATGTATCTAGAACTCTGGCCCTAAGAATTAATCAGAAGTAGTATGTTGATGATTACTGGCATAAAGTTTTATCTATCTTTTTTTAAGAAGTTAAAGTATTTTATCTAAATATATTTTATTGGTGAAGGCTGCTCGTTTGTTTTTTGGCCACCCTGATTCAAAATAATCACACAGAAACTATATTATTTAAATCACTGCTTGGCCAATCAGTTAAACATATTGCTAGCTAGCTCATGTATCTTAAATTAACCAATTTCTATTATTTTCTTTTTAAATTATATTTATTTGTTATGTATACAATAGTTTATATGTGTGTATGCCTGCAGGCCAGAAGAGGGTACCAGACCTTATTACAGATGGTTGTGAGCCACCATGTGGTTGCTGGGAATTGAACTCAGGACCTTTGGAAGAGCAGGCAATGCTCTTAACCACTAAGCCATCTCTCCCATGAGGCTTGTGGTCTACTGGCAAAGTTCCGGCTTGGGTCTTTCTCTTTTGGAAGCCCCATGGCTTTTTCCTGATTCCGCCTCTTTTCTCTATATATCTCTTTCAGCCTGGGTATATTCAGGGTGGCCAGGAAATAAACAAGCAGCCTCTGTCAATAATATTTAAACTTTTATTTCACAAAAACTATTAGTATCATGTTTTCTTAAAAAATAAACCACATTAAATTTAGTAAGTGATTATTATATTCAACTCAAGATTTTACAGCCCAGTTCTGACTTCTTCGTGGTGTGTCTGCAGTCAGCTGACAGGTTGGCACTAGCTCACCCAGAGGCCTTGTTCATGCAGCTGTTTGTAGCCAGGGCAGAAGGGACAACAGGTCACAGACCTTTCATCACCTAGAAGACCAGTCAAAGCTTTTTACATGTGATGGCTGTGACACCAAGGGAGCAATGAAGTCATCTGAATGTTCATTCAAAACTAGAACAACTCCTACTTACCTAGTTTGAAACTGCACTCAATCTCATGGTTTTAAGTCCTGCAAAACAATGTGCTTCCTGCCCTTCCTGCCTTCTCTCTCTGGCTGCTCTATGATCACCATTACTTTCCCTCTACCTCTATGCAAAGATTTTACACAGTCCCCAGGTATCTTCAAAAGTCTATTTGAATTTTTGAATCGGGCTCACTCAAGACTGTTATTACATTCTCAGGATCTTTTGCAAAAACAAATGAGCATACATGGATCCTGAGCTTGAGGTACTAAAAGACCCAGATAAATCCAGACCCCTCTAGCAGGAAAAATAGAGCCAAAAATATAGCAGGAAGAGAAGAGCAAAATATCTAGTTTAGCCAGTTTAGTGACTCTGTTCCAGGAATTAGCTGACCATAAATTTAGATTATAATCTTGAGAATAATTTTGAGAAATGGGGAGTTACCCCCTCGTGATTATCACTGGCATTTTTGGAATTTTCCAATGACGCCCTCCCTACCCCTTTTGGATTACTGGGTTAGGGTTTCTTCCCTTACATACCCCTTCTCCCAGCTACTCAGGGTTGAACTCCTCCCCTGTGTGGGATATGAGTCTTGGCCCCAGTGCACTGATTCCTGTCCTTTCAATAAAACTCGTCCCTCATGTGATTGCAGCAAGGACGGTCTCTCGTGAGTTCCTGGGGGGGTCATGTTATCCTGAGACTTGAGTGAGAGTCTCCCTGCTCTGGGGGTCTTTCAGTACAACAAAACAATGACAACAAGAAACAGAACAAAACAAGGAGCCATTGACCACAAATGCAATGGACAGCAGTTACTAGAGCTCAGCAGCTTTAGGGCTGCAATGGGACATGTTTTTACTCCTCTCTGGGGCATTAACTGGTATATATTCATTGCTAGAGTGATACCGTGCATAAAGGCACACTCATTCAAGTGCATCCTGTGTTTTCCTTATATTTACCTCCCTCACCTTCCCCCTTTCCTTTTCCCATCTCATCTTTCTGCACACAGTTTTACTTCTGCTCCCCCTGTAAATTATATATAGATTTATATATTTATATATGTATGTATGTACACATATATTCATGTGTATATGTATATATATATATGATTTTGTGAATCTGTATAAAATCTAGCGTCCACAAATGAGTGAAGATATCTGATATTTGTCATTCTGAGTGAGCATTATTTCACATAATGTGATGTTCACAGTTGTGTCCATTTTTCTGAAAACAACCTAATTTTATTCTTCTTCACAGGTGATTAAAAACCTAGAGCATACATGTGCCACATTTTCTGTATCAGTTTATCTGTTGAGAGTGAAGTAGATTGCATAACTAGGCTCTTCTCAAGAATGTTGCAATAAACATGGATGTGCAAGCATCTCTGATATGTTGACTTGGAGTCCTTCAGATAGATATGTACAGACCTTTATCATGAAGGGATATTGTATTTTGGTGAAGGTTTTTTCAGCATCTAATGAGATGATCAGGTAGTTTTCAGTTCCCAGCAACCATGTGGCAGCTCACAACCATGTTTTTAAAATGCAATTCTTTGTTAATTTTCATCTTCATCAGAAGATAACATGTATGTGAATTCCTATGTAAAATGGAACTTAGGTGGAAACTTTAAATTTCATGACCACGTTTCAAAGAGAAAATGGTAAATTTTAGAATTTATCCTCTGCCCAGCAATAAGTAATTTGTGGATCTGGGATTTAGATCTGCATTTACTATATCTCAAAACTTGTAGTTTCCCATTCTAGACCAAATGAGAAAGATTGCAGCTCCTACAATGCATAAGGCAATATCACCAAAGAAAAGTCAATATTGACTTCTTGGATCTTCAGTTCCTTAATGGACCTGGAGTCAGATTAGGGCTGCTGTTTCTACCCTGGAAATTTTGTAATATTTGAACAAACAATATTCCACTTTTAGTTTTCACTGAGCTAAAAAGTTTATTTAAGTATTCTTGCTTCTGGTAAAACATCTCAGGATTTCTCTGGAAAGTCTATTTTTTTTAACTTCTATGGTACAGTCTTTCTTAATAAATAAGCAAGCGTGTTCTTAGGCACTCTTTATACTTCCCTGGCTAGGTTCCATAAGCATTTGAATACAAGCTTGATTGACTTTTATATTCTTGGATCCCGGGAACTTAGTGAAAATTTTAATGCATTATTTGTTGAAATAAAAGAAGTAAAATTCCAGGTTCGTTCTTCCACTTTAGTAAGTATGAATTTTAGCTAGAACTGTGAAGACTTCAGGTGGGTTTTATGGAACTTCCCCCACCTGAAGCATAATGAAACCCTCAACAGATACAGGAGTGCTTCCTTGCTTAACAGTGTTTCCAATTAGATTCTGCTTCTAGGTTTTATTTTCCCAAAGTGATTTAGTTAACGTTCTAAGTAAAAAGAAAGTAAGTAACTTATTAAATTAATATCTTACTGTGAGATAAAGTGAGTAGCCATTAGCATAAATCTCTCCAATAGCATTTGACAATAATCACTTAGAATTACATAATTCTCTACAAACGTAGCTGTTGGATAGTTGTAGGATTTTCCTATGCTTTTCTTCATTTGACTTTACTTTTTAAAAATATGCCATTTATGTAGTATTTAAGAATGTCTTACAGACACAATGACACCTAAAATGGCACAAAAACTTTAGGCACTTTAGAGAGCATAATTGGACTGGAGAGGTGGGGGAGTCTCAGTATAATACAGAACAAATATTCAAAAACACTGTCAACATTGAATTTACTATCGAACAATTCTACAGCCCAACCAGATAGGAATCCTGGAATTCATGTGCCATGTAGGTATAGCAAAAATTATTCCCTTTCAATACTCCATTAGAGCAGTGGCAAGAAGCCATTATCAAAAGACTTCTGCTTTTGGTGTCTCATAGGTTCCAAAGGTAAAAGTCCTTCCCCTCACAGCTCATTCTGGGCAAATAAGGCAAATATCAGAGAACTATACAGTAAGACCGGGCCAGAAAGTTAACTTTCCCGAGAGATAGTCTAACTGAGTCATAACTACAGAGTGTCCTATGTGTTGGACAACTGGTGTGAACTATAGACTGGTGTTTGACTCACTGACTCACCAGAAAAAGGACGAGCAGTGGCAATTGCTTAATGGTCATAGGGTATAATAATATACACAAACAGGCAAGCTGAGAGCTCTATTGATTGAGGTTTCTGTCCTGCCTTGTTTCCACAGTCATTAAGTCCCAAAGAAATCACACAGAGGTCTACATTAATTATAAACTGTTTGACCTAGTAGCTCAGGCTTCTTATTAACTTTTATAACTTATATTAGCCCATAATTCTTGTCTGCATTAACCACGTGGCTTGGTACCATTTTCCGTGAGGCAGTCACATCTTGCTTGCTCTGTGTCTGGCTTCCTCTGTGTCTGGGAGATGACTGCAGACTGAAACTTTCCTCTTCCCATAATTCTCATTGCCACGCCTCTACTTCCTGCCTGGTGACTGTCACCCCACTTATACTTCCTGCCTGACTACTGGCCAATTAGCATTTTATTAAAAAATAATACAAGTGACAGGATAAAAGATCATTGTCCCACAGAAGAGCTCTGTCTGTCCAGTACCTAGAGACTGAAAGACATTTGGAGCAATCAAACTGACCAACCAACCCGAAAATGACATGCTCTGGTTATAGGGCAGCATCCACAAAGATCAATACAGAAAGTGAATACCACAAAGATTTGGTCTCCGTTGGAGGGCACCAACTCAAGGGGCCAGAGAAGAAAATGTGCAATAATATAGACAAATTGCACCTATGCTCAAACAATGGATGGCACAAAGATGGACTGTGTGCCCATGCCCTCTTGGCTAGGTGTTGAGTCCAGCCCAATAGATCCATATGTTCCAGAGGAGGGGAGTGTGGGTTGAGGAAAGAAATAGCTGAAAAACAGAAGATAGAGTCATGAGGACATACAGTTAATACTGTGATGAGCTCCAAGTTTATAACTCAAAGTTCTTATATACCTCAATCAAGAGGGGAAAGGCAAAAGACTTTGCTGATTCCAAGAACAAGTAAACATAATTACTATCCTTCATCTCCAAATGCCTGGTAACCATGCTCTGAGTCAAAACAGCCTGTTGGCTGGTCTTTGAAGTTCAAAACATTCTGTTGTATAACCTTTAAGGAGCAAGAATAGGTATGAACCCTCTGACCTTTAGTAAAGATGGAACAGATCCACATCTGTGGGCCTCCACAGCTGGGCACGTAGGGAAAGAATATGAACCTGTGACAGGTATATAAGGACCCAAAGACGAACTGCAGCTACATCCATGCAAGTGACTCCAGTGAGACATACCCAGAGCTTGACTTAAGGTAAGTGACAGCAGAGAGAGAGACACTCCTATCCTGTCCTCCTTCCTCTACTCTTAAACTTCCGCGGCTTAATGGCTACTAACTTTAATTCTGTGGGTCCATTTTGTCTCACACTGCTCCCTCTTCCCCTCTCTGAGAAAGGGTCTCCCAAAGCACACAGATTGGTCTTGGCCCAGAGTCTTTCAGCCTTAATCTTCTACACACTAGGATAGTTGTAGGGCATCTGACTTCAATTATTTATCTCCTTTTTTCATTCTAACTTCAGATGGAGCTGCCTTACTCCCTTAATACTTATGCCAAGCATTTTGTCCCAGAGGCATGCAGACTAAATGATATAGGACTAACGCATCAGTAACTGAAGTATAAACAAATGATTTCTAGTATGAAAAATCTTAGGACTTATCCTACTGACGAACATCATGACCCAGCCTTATTCAAGGACCCCACATCCTAAGAATTCCTAAACTATGAACTGATCAACCAATTATAACAAAACAGTTATCAAGTAAAAATTACAGCTACAATATTTACATCTATTTTATCTTTTATCATAACAATGGAAAACTATAACTATAACTAACCATTCTTCAACTCCATCAAAGACTCCAGAAGGATATAATATTACCTAAGTAAACAAGAAATAAGAAACTTCAAACTCTAGAAATGACAGAGACATCTCGCTGCCTGGTCAGTCACCCAAAGTTCCTCTGTACCGTTGGGGCATCCATCTTCGGCCTACATTAGTTTCCAGCAGACATTTCCATGAAGCAGGAAATTTCAAAGGCAGTTCAGTCACTATCTGCAGTGTCCTGCAGAATGTCTCGCAGACTCTTTCATGAATCAGGAACCCCGAAAGATCATCTCACCTTTAGGCAAGTTCAGTAGTCCTCTTTCTGCGGGTTCTCTGTGTCCAGTTTATACAATAGTCCAGGCAAGAGCAGTTTCTTGCCCAAATGGCTATCAAACTCCATAAGGTGCCTCTTCAATGCCCATCTTCTTTCTTCTTGAAGTAGATTGGTGCTGCCAGGAGCAGACATATCTCATTGTCATGAAAAACCCTAAATTATTAAAACACTTAAAATGCCATATTTTATAATCTTTGAAAGATATGAAGAATGCCTTTCTAAAATATATCTATGTACATCTAGAAAATCTAACTAACATGACTACAAGCTTGAATATTATTGATAATTACCCATTAACAACCTATATACATTACATTTTTACATGAACTACATAATCACAATACCTTAATCAAGATCAGAAATGCATATACATATAACAAAATTGACCTTAAATTTATATCAATAAAGTCAAATCCATACCAATGCAAATTATTCATATCTATATCATATCCCCCTTTAAATGTAAAAGAACATTTATAAACAGTTAAAGCCTTCCTTTTTTTTGTTTAAGCAGAAAAAGGGGAAATGATGGAGGAAGGTCATTGGTCAATAAACAAACTGCCTTGGCCCAGTTGATTGGCCAGCCTTTAGGTGGGTGGAGTAAACAGAACAGAATGCTGGGAGGAAGAGGAAGTGAGCTCAGATGCAGGGCAGCTCCTCTCAGAGACAGACGCCATGAGGCTGTGCTCCAGGGCAGATGCAAGATGCAATGAAGCAAGCCAACAGGTCAGACATGCTGAATCTTTCCCAGTAAAACTGATGCTACACAGATTATTAGAGATGGGTTGATCGGGATATGAGAATTAGCCAGTAAGGGCTAGAGCTAATGGGCCAAGCAGTGTTTAAAAGAAGACAGTTTGTGTGTTGTTAGGTGACCAGGAGCTGGGGTGGCAGGAACACAGCCCACAGTTCCCCCAACAACCAATAACCCATTAATGAGGGTAGAACCCTCACAACCTGATTACCATTTAGGGACCTGACTATGTACATTTAGGTTTAAGCTTTCAACACAAGTTTGGAAGTAAATGACAGAGATAAACCATAACAAACCTCAAGACTTCAAAAATTATAATCAGTTTAATGTGCCTACGCTGCCTAAGTGGAAAAACCAAGCCTGGATGAGAGCACATCTATTTAGAGCAAAGATTTGCACATATTAACCATTGAAATATATTGCTCAGAAGAAAGCCTGCTTTGAGAGTGTTACCACCAACTGATAATTCTCTTGGTCACTGAGGAACACAAAATGGGAAGATATAAGGTTAATGTTTTTCTTGTTTCCATATACAACTTACATTCTGCAGTCTAAGGAGTAATTCTGACTTTTACATCGAATGCTGTGAAGATCACCTTTTGTTTGGCTTTAGCTACCCTAGGTATTGATTCTTCTTAGAGATATAGATAGGGGATTAAAACCTTCTGGAAATAATCCACTGTTCTCAAAGTCCTTGAAAACATTTGTGGTTTGTGGAAGTCAAAGTAATTGGTATTACAGGAGCAAGGAAGAAACCGTTTCCAACCCTATGGGAGCCAGCTTTCTATTGCTGTGAAAAAATAAGTGAGAAAATCAACTTAAAGCCTACTTCCTCCAACTAGGCCCCATCTCGTAATAGTCCCTAAGCTGTGAACTGATCAATCATGTAACCCATTGATGAGGTTAGAGCCCTCATAACCCAATCTCCATCAGGACCCCCAACTCTGTACGTGGTTACATTGGAGTCCATGCCTTCAGCATGACTTTTAAAGCAAATTTCAGAGACAAACCATAACAAACCTCAAGACTTCAACAAAGGAAATAACTAGAACTGTAAGAGAGGACTCTGTAAATGTGCTGACTGACTGCGTGTTGGCTCCACAGTAAATCCTCCCTACACATCTTTGTCTCATCCACAAGTACCTGATAGCATCTTCATGGACTGCTAGGTCCACAGGAGACATGCTCTGGCTCCTTACAGCCCCATAACAAATACAGAGTCATGTTCACTGAACTGGATAATCCCACTGGCTAGGCATCTCATGCATAGATAACTTGGCTTTCATTCTCCTCTGCTTGGAAAAGCCTTAGCTGATTTGGATTTTGAAAATCTTCCTCAGGCTGCATCTGATGCAGGTGTCTTGCCTCTTTTTTACCTCATCAATCATCTCTGGATAGAGGTCAACATATCTCTATGGCTCTGCACAGTCAGGTGATTCAGTTCTATTACCCACTGCTCTCATTAACCGTTTACACTGAATACATGGAACTTCTAAATGTTTTCTTTGTTCTTGACAGTTAAGGAAACAACTTAAAAGGACACTTATTAAAACCTTTGTTTGCTCAAAAGCCTTCTACTCTTTTCCAGGAATGTGATGGTCCTTTTCCCCTTGTCGTATTGTACTGTGACCTGCAGAGCTTGGCTCTGGAAACTTGGCTGGGATTTAAAGGAAATTAAGAAAGGGCTGTGTGTCTACATAGACACGTACGCAGAAAAGCTGAGGTCAGGAGGGGTGCGAGCACTCTGATTAAGGGGTACCAACTACCACTGCAACCTAAGCTTATTTATTATGTGGAACACAGGGAGAAATTAGCTTGTCTCAGCAGCGAGCAGACTCAGGCTATAAGCATGCAGCAAATCAAAGCTGCAGTTGTAGTATTTGCACACATTGCCTTTCAGTCATAAATATTTGTACCTGGACCAGAGTAAGGCATAGCCACTGCTGAGCCAGGCCTATGGTGAAAGCTTTGACAGTTTCTCATCAGCCTGAGGAATTGGGTGCTTGACATGGCCATACACGATGTCAATAATACACACTCTTTCAGGATGCCACAGATAGCAATGGCTCCTGCCCTCGTCCCCATTTATACCCTTTGTACTGATTATTTTAAAACTAAATCTCAAAAGATGATAAGGTTAGACACCAGTCAATGAGGAAAAGGCTCAGTAACCACCTATGTTGAGGGGGCAGGGATGGGCACTTCTCTTATTTTGTTTGTTCTTCCTTGATTAAGAGTAAAGTTATGCCTTACACACACACACTCCACAATCAGGAAATCTTTGAGATTCCATTTTACTCCAGTTAGAGGGACTAAGATCAAGTAATACTGGCATGGGTGTGGTTTGAGGAGATGAGAACATTTATTCACTATGTCCAAATTAGTGCAGACTCTATGGAAATCAGTTTCTCTAAAACCTAAAAATAGATCTATCACATGACCCAGTGGTGCCATTCTTGGGCATATCCTCAAAGAATTCTGCATCTTACTATAACTGTAACCTGTTGATTAATGTTCCTTGCTGTTCTCACCACAATAGCCAGGAAATGTTAGGAGTAGAGTTGTGTCCATCAACTGATGAATGAATAATGAACATGGTATATTTACATAGTGAAAATATTCTTCTATTAAGAAAAATAAAAATGCACCTATAAGAGAGTACATACCATGCTTGTCTTTCTCCGTCTGAATTACCTCACTCAGGATGACATTTTGTAATTTAGTCCATTTGCCTGAAAATTTCATGATGTCATTGTTTTTAACAGCTATGTAACACTCATTGTATAATTGTACCACACGTTCTTTATACATTCTTTGGTTGAGAGACATCTAGGTTGCTTCTAGTTTCTGTTTGTTGTGAATAAAGTTGCTATGGACATAGTTGAGTAAGTGTTCTTGTGGTAGGATGGAATGTCCTTTGGGTATATGACCAAGAGTGGTATAGCTGGGTTTTGAGGTAGATTGATTCCCAATTTTCTGAAGAACTGCCAAATTGATTTCCATAGTGTCTCTACAAATTTGCACTTCTACCAGCAACGTAGTGAACACTCTGCATTCTTGTCAGCTTGAGTTGTCATTGTGCTTTTTTTTTTATTCTTACTTAGCATTTTGACAAGTATAAGATGGAATCTCAAAGGAGTTTTGATTTACATTTCCCTACTGGCTAAAGATTTGAACGTTTCTTTATATGTTTCTTGACCAGTTGAGAGTCCTCTATTAAGATGTCTCTGGTTAGATCTGTACCCCATTTTTAATTGGATTACTTGGTTTGTTGTCTAGTTTCTTGAGTTCTTCATATATTCTGGATATTAGCCCTCTGTCAGATGTGGGGTTGGTTGAGATCTTATATCATTCTGTAGGCTGCTGTTTTGTCCTATTGATGGTGCCTTTTGACCTACTGAAGCTTTTCGGTTACACTTGCTCCATTTATTGTTTGTTTTCCTTTGCACCTGCACTATCAGTGTTCTGTGTCTTCTGTGTCAAGGTTCCCAGCAGTGGGACTGGGACATCAACCCAGCCTCAAAACCTTTGACCTGCAATCTGCCCTGCCTTCAGTATTTACTTGGGTAAGGGTGGCACAAAATTTGTGGGAGTGGCCAACTAATGACTGGTCCAATTTGAGACCCACACCACTAAAGGGAGTCCAAGCCTGACACTGCCTGAATGGCCAGTGTTGAATGTAGCTGTACAGCTCAGAGATCCAGGATGGACTTAACCCTCCCCCCGGCAAAAAAAAAAAAAAAAAAAAAAAAAGGGAAAAAGTCAATGAAATTATTTCTAATGATATTCTGATTTTTCCCTATTTTCATAGATCAGTGCCTAGCCCAATTGTCATCAGAGAGACATCATCCACAACTATAGGAACAGATGCAGAGACTCACAACCAAACCTTAGGAGGCTCCTGGGGAACTCAGCAGAAGTGAGGAGGAAGGACTATAGGAGCCAGAGTAGATCAAGGACACCATGAGAACTCAACCCACAGAATCAACTAGCAGGGCTCCTGGTCTTCACAGAGACTGAAGCAGCCATCACGGAGACTGTATGGGTCTGAGCTAAGTTTTCTGCATATTCGCTAGGATTGTGTCCTTTGGTGTTCCCGTGAGAGTCCTAACATTGGGAGTGAGGGTGTCTCTGACTTTTTGCCTGCACTCGGACCCTTTTCCTCCCACTGGGTTGCTCATACAGCTTCGATATGAGGGTTTATGCCTAGTCCTATTGTAATTTCTTATGCCATGTTCAGTTGATATCACTGGGAGGCCTTTTCTTTTTCTTTAAGAGAAATGG